>NW_011495079.1:2173577-2218226 GCF_000754665.1 Bison bison bison
TAGTATACTGTATTTATGTTTTTCCTTCTGGCTTACTTCACTCTGTATAATAGGCTCCAGTTTTATCCACCTCATCAGAACTGATTCAAATGTATTCTTTTTAATGGCTGAGTAATACTCCATTGTGTATATGTACCACAGCTTTCTTATCCATTCATCTGCTGATGGACATCTAGGTTGCTTCCATGTCTTGGCTATTATAAACAGTGCTGTGATGAACATTGGGGTACACGTGTCTCTTTCCCTTCTGGTTTCCTCAGTGTGTATGCCCAGCAGTGGGATTGCTGGATCATAAGGCAGTTCTATTTCCAGTTTTTTAAGGAATCTCCACACTGTTCTCCATAGTGGCTGTACTAGTTTGCATTCCCACCAACAGTGTAAAAGGGTTCCCTTTTCTCCACACCCTCTCCAGCATTTATTATTTGTAGACTTTTGGATCGCAGCCATTCTGACTGGTGTGAAATGGTACCTCATAGTGGTTTTGATTTGCATTTCTCTGATAATGAGTGATGTTGAGCATCTTTTCATGTGTTTGTTAGCCATCTGTATGTCTTTTTGTTGAGAACACCCCTCGCATCTCAGTCATACCCCCTTTAAAAATGCATGGTGCTCATTAACATTTTAAGGCTATTTAAAAAATCCAGCAGTAGAGGAAACTATTAAGCTTTAACCTTGCTAAATTCAGCTTTTCCCCAAAATTATTTGACCATGGAACTCTATGCAGCAGCCCTCCATTAAGCAGAACACTCTTGGGGAAACAGCACTGAAGTAAGCTGGTGGCAGCCATAATGCAGCACACACACAGGCACACACATGCACACACACACACACAGGTGTCAGTTAGACAACTGATAAAAATAAAATCAGCAAGCCTCTGCTATGGGCACTATGATGGGTACAGGGGCAGCTCCACAGGCCAATCCCAGTCAACACAACAAACATCAGGCAAAATTCCTTTCCTTGGAGTAATTACAGTGTAGCTGAGAAAACTACCCTTTAGGCCTAGGCTCCCAGAATTTACAATGCCAGAATTAATACTAAGTGGGAAATGAGTTAAGACTAATAACTACAGAAGAACAGAAATCATGATTCATCACTGAGGGGTAAACCCAGACAGCAATCTGAGATTTTGAAAATAACTGAATATCGTTATGTGAGTCAAGTACCCTTTCTGGACAGGCCCACTGCTCTCTATTGTCTCTCATCTGCCCAAATCACAAAATTATATTTCTCTTTGGCATCTGGAGGCATTTGGGTTTCAAGCACATAGGCAGACACATGCAAGTGAAAAGACTTTGTGGAAAGGATGGAATCTGAATTGAGCTCTAAAGTCTGAGTGAGACAGCATCCTCAGCATATACCCCCAGACTTCTGAGAGAATATCCATGTTACCTGTGATACAGTTCAAGGGGAATCCCTGATTCAGCCTCGCTGAGCACTCTGGAGATGCACCTCTGTTTCTTTGTAGGGGAGAAATCTCTAAGGAGAAAGGAATAGATGAGATGGGTCTCAACTGCCGTTTAGGGGATAGAATGCATCTTTTCCTAAAGAAAAGAGGATGCAGAAGAAGCCCACATATCCCTTCTCATTATGACAGAGAGGGAAAATACATGCTATATATTATGGCTAATGATGCTAATATATATATATATATAAGCTATATATATATGCTAATATATATATATATATTACGGCCGTGAAAGTGAAAGTGTTAGTTGCTCAGTCATGTCCTACTCTCTCTGTGACCCCATGGATTATAACCTGCCAGGCTCCTCTGTCCATGTGATTCTCCAGGCAAGAATACTTGAGTGGGTAGCCATTCGCTTCTCCCGGGGATTTACTCCCCAACCCAAGGATTGAATCCAGGCCTCCTGTATTACAGGCAGATTCTTTACAGTCTGAGCCACCAAGGAAGCCCATATTATGGCTACAGCATTTCCTTATTCTAGTGGGGTTACCACCATGAATAAAGCAATCTTTTCTGCATCCAGACTCAACTTTTAAGTGGCTTAAGTGAAATACTTAAAACACAATTCCCCATGCACCTGAATTTGGAAATCTTATCCTATAACAATTTGGGATTTTCTTTTTCCCCTAACCCCCACCCCAGCCCCACTAACTTGTATTGAAGAAACTGGCAGGAGATCCAACCAGTCCATTCTGAAGGAGATCAGCCCTGGGATTTCTTTGGAGGGAATGATGCTGAAGCTGAAACTCCAGTACTTTGGCCACCTCATGCGAAGAGTTGACTCATTGGAAAAGACTCTGATGCTGGGAGGGATTGGGGGCAGGAGGAGAAGGGGACAACAGAGGATGAGATGGCTGGATGGCATCACCAACTCGATGGACGTGAGTCTGAGTGAACTCCGGGAGTTGGTGATGGACAGGGAGGCCTGGCGTGCTGCAATTCATGGGGTCGCAAAGAGTCGGACATGACTGAGCGACTGAACTGAACTGAATACTCACAGTATATTGTTTTTTCAGTGCTTTCAAAGAAAAGGCTATTTGGGGGAGGACTTTTAAAAGCCTTAAAAAACATGAATTAGGGAACATAAAAATGAAGGTTTTTTAAAAGATAGTAACATTGCTGCTGCTGCTAAGTCGCTTCAGTCCTGTTCAACTCTGTGTGACCCCAAAGACAGCATTCCACCAGGCTCCTCTGCCCCTGGGATTCTCCAGGCAAGAATACTGGAGTGGGTTGTCATTTCCTTCTCCAATGCATGCATGCATGCTAAGTCGCTTCAGTCGTGTCCGACTCTGTACGACCCCATGGACAGCAGCCCACCAGGCTCCCCTGTCCACAGGATTCTCTAGGCAAGAATACTGGGGTAGGTTGCCATTTCCTTCTCCGGATAGTAACATTACTCAGGTCCATAAAACTGGCTTTGGGAAGCTGAAGAGAAATTGGAATGAATGAAAAACACTTCCATACATCTTTGTGTATTATATTGTTAGAATTATTTCCAATGTGATCACTATGGAATAAGAAGCTGTTCACAAGATGGTTTTATACCATAAACATATTACTGGTTTAGTGACTAAACTATTTGAAAACCAACCATACCATCCATTGTCTTCAAAACAGCATGCATGCTTAAAGAAACAGACATTTCATTCATTGTCAGCTTCCTGGAAGCTGGATTAATAATGCTTTCCCTCTTTTAGCAAACAGGCACACATGTTACCAGCAAAGGATATACTCCCGAGGCACTCAGCAAGTGAAGGGAAGACTTTGGCCCAGGATGTGGAACTCTGGCTTCCTGGACTGTGTTGAATACACGAAAACCAATGCCCCTCAGATACCAGCTCATTGTTCATTCAGTAAATGTTCACTGAGCACCTACTAGGTACCAGGCAATTAGGTAGGCTCTGGGGATACAACCATGTATAAAAGAGATGCAAGAGATATATCTGTACCATCATGAATTTTACAACCAAGTAGGAAAGGAAGTGAACAATCAGATAAATATATCATTCTTAGTGATAGAGGAGAATGGAGGAGGCAGAATTCGACCCAAAAAGAGTTACAGGGACAGCCTGTCTGAGAAACTAACATTTGAGCTAAGATCTAAAGGACCAAACTTTCTGAGAAGACTGAGAAAGAGTGGGATGTGAAGAATGCTCAGTTTGAAGTGAGCAAAGCAGATAAGAAAGGGAGTTGATGAGGCCAGAGATGGGGCCCATGGTGAAGAGCCCCATTCTGGGAGCAACAGGAAGCTATTATAGGGCTTTATATGAGTCAACTCAGGCCATCATAACAAAGTATCATAGCCTGGGTAGTTTAAACAATGTGTTTCTCCCAGTTCTGGAAACTAAAAGTCCAAGATTGAGTTGGTTTGGTTCCTGCGGAGAGCCTTCTCTCTGACTTGTAGACCACAACTTTCTCATTGTATGCTTACATGGCCTTTCTGTGGTGTGTGTGTGGAGAGAGAACAAGCTCTCTGATCTCCTTTCTTACAAGGACACTAATCCTTAGAACCAGATGGAAACCTACCCTTCTGACCCCATTTAACCTTATTCCCCCACGAAGACCCCCATCTCCAAATACAGTCATTCTGGGGAGTTAGGGCTTTAACATATACATTTGTAAGAGAGACGGTCAGCCTGTAATGATTTAAAACAGGGAAATAACATCATTTGATAATCTAATTTCATTTTTTAAATATCACTTTGACTACTGTATAGAGTGTGGCTCATGAGGAAAAAGAGAAGAAGCAGAGGGACCAGGAGTACTGACGAGAGAAAACATGACTTAGACCAAGGTGGTGGTGGTGGTGTTGCAAAGAATAAAAAGTGAGAAAGAATTGGGTAATCAGATGTTAAAAACAAAATTACCTAATATTTGGAGAAAATGAATAAGATCTGGTATATTAAGAAGGAAAATTCGAGCAGGAAGTAATGAATCATCCACTTTTAAATGACTTCTTAAAAACAGTATCATTTAAAGAGAGAGACAACCTGCGTAGGTCCCCACATGGTAATGCTGCAGAATTGTTTTGATCATTAGCCTGCTTTCTTGTATTATCATTGTGATTCATAGTTATGGGGAAATTCAAGAAGGTTGCAAGGTTCAGTTATGATAGGCCATTAAATATACAAATGTTTATTAGAATATGTATTAGGTTCCTATCGCTACGTAACAAATTTCCACAAAATTAGCAGCTTAAAACAATACCTATTTGTTATTTCACCATTTATGTAGCTCAGAAGCCCAGACATCTAGCTCAGTGGGTCTCCTGCTCAGAGTCTCATGAGGCTGAAATCAAGTTGTCGGCTGAGCTGGGTTCCTGTCTAGACCTCAGCTCATTCAGACTCACATAGTTGTTGGCAGAATCCCGTTCCTTGTGGCTGCATGACTGAGGCCCATGTTTATTACTGATTAACAGCTGGGGTACACTTTTCATCTCCTACAAGCTGCTTTTGGCCCTTCTTTTAAGGGCTCCCCAAATTAGATCAGGCCCACCTGCTAATCTCCCCATTGATTAACTTATGAGTGACTACATCTGCAAAGCTCTTTTTGCCATATGAAAGTGAAAGTGAAGTCGCTCAGTCATGTCCAAGTTTTTGCGACCCCATGGACTGTAGCCCACCAGGTTCCTTGGTCCATGTAATCCATATAATACAACATAAACCCCCGAGCAATATTTCATAATACTCACAACTTTCACCCACACTCAGTGGGAAGGAACTGTATAAGGGCAAAGGTTCCCAGGCAGCATCCTACCCTGTTGACCGCAGAATATCACCAAATCCTTGAACCTTGTATAAAGGTTTCCCATGACCAAAATCTCTTGTCATGCAATTCTTCACAAGATAATCTGTTGAAAATCACAAAGGTTAAAATAGAAAAAAGGCAATATACATGCTTGAAAAATGAATCTGTTTAAAACACCCATGCTTGTAAAATTTCAGCTTCTCAACTGGTCCATAATTGCTCTTTGAGTCCATTTCAATTGTCTTCCATACTGCTTATACTTCTATACTATACTTATACAGTATAAGTACACTGTATACAATACAATTGTATTCTATACTTCAACTTCTTCTAACTTGGCTTCCTTTCTAGAGAGCGTGTGCTCAGTCGAATCAGACTCTTTGAGACTCCAGGCTCCTCTGTGCATGGGATTTTTCCAGGCAAGATTACTGGAGTTAGTTGTCATTTTCTCTTCCAGGGGATCTTCTTGACCCAGGGATCGAACCCACATTCCCTGCATTGGCAGGTGGATTCTTTATCGCTGAGTCACTGGGGAAGCACTTTCTAGAGAGTACTGCTCTCTAACTTTTGTTTGTCCTTCAATAAAGCAGCAAGAACACATCTCCCTGTAAAAGGGACAATCCTTCCTATCTGCTCTAGGCTAGATTGGCTAACCTGAGGGGCAAACATATAGACAACCATTAGCTCACCAAGGAGTACTTTAGAAAATCTAAGAAGGAAACTTGAGATAGGAAAAGGTGACCAAAGATGAACTAGAGGGTCCAGAAAAACATTTATGGAGGGTGATCTGGAATAGGACATGTGAGGTAAGGAGCCAGAAGATGTACTTATATTGACTAGCCAGCTTTTTCGCAGCCTCACCATCAAAAATATCAAAATTGAAACTGAACTTCTGCAGAGTGAGAGGAGACTATGGGATGGACATACTGTCTATCTCATCTTTGTGATTTCATCCCAGTGGGCAATGTTTGATGACCACTCTCCTATCTCAGTATCCAGGGAACACCAACTCCACAGGGCTTGGGCATCCTGGCTGTCACTTTATCCTGCCCCCATGGTCAGAAAGAGCAGACATCCTCTAACTCCAGCCATACCACAAGTCCAATTTCTCTGACATGACTTCCAAAATCACACAGCCAGGTGTCACCCCTGAGAATAAACCCTGAAATTTCTATAGTCTGTTGTATATTTCCATAGTCTACAATTATTATTGAGGACTTACTATATACTAGCTGTAAATACAAAAGTTAGCAAGCTATACTCCAATAAAAATTAATTTTAAGACAATAAAATAAAAAGGGAACAATATATAAAATGCTCTGCTCTTACGGGGTCTACAACCTAGTGGAGAGAGATGAAAAATAAACAGTATGATAAAAGCAAGATCAATTTAGACAATAGCACTAGAAGGAAATTAAAACAGGGTCAAAAGATCCTGTGGAGTGGGAGAGAGAAGCGCTCTTGGAGGAGATGACATTTGAACTAAAAATCTAAATCCTGACAAGTATCCGGCTTGGGGAGAGCTGGTAAAGAGGAGAAGGACGGGGCATAGGAGAGTGTTCCCAGCAGAGATAAGAGAAGGTTGCAGTGAACTTGACAATGGAAGAAAAGAAGGCAATCCCTATGGCTGTAGCACAGTATATGAGGCAAAGGAAGTGAGGAAATTACAGAGCTGAGTACAGGCTAGCTCACGATGGATCTTTTATAGGTTTTAGGGAGATCTTGAATTTTAGATCCTAAATTATATCAAAATTACTTCATGCATCATCTTTCCCCAAACTATTCTTGTTAAATTTCCCATCTCTGTCAAACATATTTTACTTCCATTCTTCCTATCACCTGGCTCAAAATTTAAGCTTTAACTTGACTTCTTACGTCACTTCACCTTTCATAGTCTATCAGATGTATCAATTCCCCCCTGCTCCTTTCACCCCCTCATCCTTTTACAGTCCCACATGATCATTCTTTGCAGATCTTCCCCACCTCATGCCTGGACTATTGCAGTAGCACCCTATCTGGTCCTCTTACTTTCATTTCTCTTTGTATCAATCCATCAAACAGGATTACCATGATTATTGTCTTAAATCTTCATATTGATAAAGCTACTCCCCTGTTTACAACCTTCCAGTGGATATCTGACTCAAAAGATCAATACCAAATCCTTGATAGGGGATAAGTTAAGCCCCTGCATAACTTGAACTTGATGTGAAGGAGAGACCTTCCCTCTCCATACTCCCTCTTCTTGAAAGTGAAAGTTAGGTGAAAGTGTTAGTCACTCAGTCGTGTCTGACTCTGCGACCCTGTGGACTGTAACCCACCAGGTTCCTCTGTTCATGGAATTTTCCAGGCAAGTATACTGGAGTGGGTTGCCATTTCCTTCTCCAGGGGATCTTCCTGACCCAGGGATTGAATCTGGGTCTCCTGCACTGCAGGCAGATTCTTTACCATCTGAGCTGCCAGGGAAGCCCACTCCCTCTTCTTCTCTCTCCCAAACACAGCTTGTTCCCATTCTCCTTCTTGGCTTTTCTCACATTGTTGCTTTCTTTGGATGCCCCATCTTTACAAGTCTAAAATCTATTCTGTAGAATCCAGCTCAACCTCCAGCTCTTTCCTCTCTCAGTATCTAGAGCAGTTTTCAAAGCGTACTCCTGGGAGTCTGACATCCTGCTTAAGCATCTTTGAATTCCTCCTTTCCTGACTATAGCCCAGTGAGGCCAGATTTTCTCCATGTACTTCAAGCAAAGCAACATATCACAACAGATAGACTGCAGAAGCAGACAGTAAGCCAGGCATTAATGAGATTGGTAAAAAAATATATAAAACAATGTCACTTTTCTCATTAATTTTTTTGTTTGTTTTGAAAATGCCAAATAAAAGCAAAACCAGGCTTAGATAAGACTATAGCTATAGCAATGAGGGACCAGCAAGTGTCTCAATCTCAGACAGACAAAGGCTCCTCTTCTATAGGGACGGGTTAGCAGGGCCAGTAGAGACGTTGTGGGAGAGGAGGACAAGTCGATGGAGTCAGCACTTCAACAAGAAATGCTTTTTTTTTTGTAGCCTGCCAGTTCTCAGAATGACCTCTTAAGGGGGAGGCAGGAATGGCCCACACCTTAGTGCTTTGGTGTATGCTCAAATTTGGAGGCAAGCCAAAATTTAAGGGCCTGTGGGGGTATGAGAGAGGCCTGATTAAAATTTGGTCAAGCCAATATTCAGTGGATAAGTAACAGGCGATTATGAGCCTTTGATTAAAAAGTATGGTTATTTTTCATGAAAATAATTTTATGTTTACTTCTAATAGGTTTATTATTTTGAAATTAATATATAAATATGTTTAGATACCTTATTTTTATACTAAATGTTATATATTGTTAATATTTATAGATATAACCCACATATAAACAAAAGCCCTTTGGGGTCGGTCCTCAAAAGTTTTTAAGAGCATAGAGGGATTCTGAGATCAAAGGGTTCAAGAACCATTGCTCTGGATCTCTCCTAACTGTGCCCATTAATCACAGAACAATGGTGTGACTCTGAGATCTGTCAGATCAATCTCTTCATGATATACATGAAGAAAGACTTTGGGAGGCTGTGTGACTTGCCCAAGACCACAGTCAATATAAGGCCCCACTGAGATGAAATACTGAACTCCTGCTTTCTAATCCTATGTCTACCCTACTGTTGCTACTTTGTTTTTCAGATGGGTGTCTAAGTTGTAGCCAACTTTTGAGATCAAGCCTGTCTTTAACTTCTCTCATGAACTTCAGAGCATCTAACACACACTCCTAATAATCATACGATAGGTTCTGCAAATTCCTGTTGGACGAATGGATACAGAAAGGAAGGAAGGGAGGAAGGAAGAGGAGGGAGGGAAGGAGGGAAGAAGAGAGGAAGGGGAGGGAGGAAGGGAGGGGGCTTTTGCAGACCCACAGGCCTTGAAACCACTGCTGTCTTCCAACAATCAGATCAGATCAGTTGCTCAGCCGTGTCTGACTCTATGTGACCCCATGAATCACAGCAAGCCAGGCCTCCCTCACCAACTCCCAGAGTTCACTCAGACTCACGTCCATCGAGTCGGTGATGCCATCCAGCCATCTCATCCTCTGTCGTCCCCTTCTCCTCTTGCCCCCAATCCCTCCCAGCATCAGTCTTTTCCAATGAGTCAACTCTTCGCATGAGGTGGCCAAAGTACTGGAGTTTCAGCTTTAGCATCAGTCCTTCCAAAGAAATCCCAGGGTTGATCTCCTTCAGAATAGACTGGTTGGATCTCCTTGCAGTCCAAGGGACTCTCAAGAGTCTTCTCCAACACCACAGTTCAAAAGCATCAATTCTTTGGTGCTCAGCCTTCTTCACAGTCCAACTCTCACATCCATACATGACCACAGGAAAAACCATAGCCTTGACTAGATGAACCTTTGTTGGTTAAGTAATGTCTCTGCTTTTGAATATGCTATCTAGGTTGGTCATAACTTTCCTTCTAAGGAGTAAGCATCTTTTAATTTCATGGCTGCAGTCACCATCTGCAGTGATTTACCTACACCTATTATCATTCCACACACATTAATCTCCTAGTAGTTATTTCTAGACTTCTGGGGCCCCAGAAATCTGTCCTAACAAAAACTCCCAAATACCCCTGAAAGGTTTACTCTGCAGCCTGGAGTAGCCAAAGGCAGGCCTGCAGAAGCGGCATGGCTTGTCACTGCCCTGAGTTGCACAGCCTGCCAAGGCCAGAGCAGGAATGTGGCTGATGCTCTGCTCTGTCCCACTTTGTTACTCACACCGCCTGTGGCTTCACAGAGTCCTGAGTCCTGCAGTGGTTCAACTGGACCAGAGGGAAAAGGGAGATGGAGGAGTGTGTCAACACAGACAAGAGCTTCTCCAGTCAGGGGGTGCTGGAGCAGAGCCCCAGGGGGTGGGGAGGCAGGTCAGAGGAACAGATGGCAGCCATTAGAACAGGCTGCTTTTAAAGAGCAAAAGAAACAAGAAAGGCTATCAATCTTTTAAGAAAAAGGAAGGATAAGCTAGGAAATAATTAGGGGAAAATAATATCTTAACAAAAGAAAACCATCTCCTCCCTATTTTAAGGGATATAGACTTGCATAGGCTGTAGTCAGACCTTGTTCCATAGTCCCAGGAAAATTATCCAGACCTTGGGTCTTAGAAATTGGAATGTAAAGCTGGGAGCTTGTGGGTGGAGGGATTAGCTTGGATTCAATTGTTGACCACTTCACCACCACAGATGAGGGCTTCAGAGCATGACCATACTGTGTAGGAGGTGATTCAACAATCATTTGTTTTCCACAGTCAAGTCTACACCAGCTAAATTTAGCCAGAGATTAATGAATCCTGTTCAAGGTGCTGGGAAACTACATAAAGCTCACAGATCTGTCTCATTTCTCCACTACCTTCCCTCAGTTCACAGAGGACTCCAAAAACTTTCTCAAGTCCATATGTTAGGTCATCTTCCACACTGCTGTCACCCAGGATCCAAGCTATCATTGTTGCTCATTGCATCAACCAGAATCCAGTGAGAAAAATGAAGTCCAGCTCTGATTGGAAGGAATTTAATATAGGGGCTAGTTAGTAAGGTTTTGGAAGAGCTGAAAAGCCAAACAGGGTGTGATGAGGCAACCCAGAGATCAGCAACTACAGTGGGGAGCTACTATTGCCTCCGGGATTGGACATGCTGAGGAAGAGATTGCACCACTACTGTCTGAGAACGAGAGACACTGGTTAGAAATGAGAACCACGAAGAACAGCATCCAGCAGGATCAGAGCCCACAAACAATGGGACTGCCCAGTGGGTCTGTCCAGGGGGCTGCCAGGGGACAGCTGGTACCAAAATGACTAACACTGCTAGGGATGCACCACAAAGAAGGGACAAGAGGGACTGTCCTGTATTCTCCCTTCCTCTAGCTCTGTCATTTCCTTCCAACTTTCTTTTGGATAGACTGGACCACCCAAAAGGCTGAACCATGCAAAAGGGAGTTTGCCAAAGAGTTTGGGAAATAGACTTTTCTTTTTCATGAGAAGGCTGGAGAATGGATTTGAGAATCAACAGGCAAATGATGAACAAGTAAATCGGTAACCTCATGGAAATTTCCTCCTAACTGGTCTCCTGGCTTTTACTTTTGCTTCTCTTTCATCCTTTTTCTGGGGAAACAATGGAAACAGTAACAGACTTTATTTTCTTGGGCTTCAAAATCACTGCAGATGGTGACTGCAGCCATGAAATTAAAAGACACTTGCTCCTTGGAAGAAAAGCTATGACCAACCTTCAGTTCAGTTCAGTTCAGTCACTCAGTACTGTCCAGCTCTTTGTGACCCCATGAACCGCAGCACACCAGGCCTCCCTGTCCATCATCAACTCCTGGAGTCCACCCAAACCCATGTCCATTGAGTCGGTTATGCCATCCAACCATCTCATCCTCTGTCGTCCCCTTCTCCTGCCCTCAATCTTTCCCAGCATCAGGGTCTTTTTAAATGAGTCAGCTCTTCGCCGGGAGATGGCGAAAGACAGGGATGCCTGGCATGCTGCAGTCCGTAGGGTCACAAGGAGTCAGACATGACTAAGTGACTGAACAGCAACATCCTTTCTCTATGTGGAAAGCTCTATAAATTGGTTTTTATCACATCTAACCTTCAGTAGCTTCCAGGATCACATCTAAATCCCTTACCACGGAGGCAACCCACTCCAGTATTCTTGCCTGGAAAATTCCATGGGCTGAGGAGCCTGGAGGGCTACAGTCCACGGAACTGCAAAGAATCAGACACAATTGAGTGTCTGAGCAGTGCAAACATGGGCTACAGGCCCCTCTGTGGTCCTGCCTCTGCCAGTCTTCTCAGCTGAATTTCAAGCCACTCTCTTCTTAGTCACCACCCCCAACCCTAAGCACTGCCCTACACATCCCTCTCATGTGTCAAGCCTTCATACCTGTCCTTCCAACTGTCTGAAAATATCTATGCCCCCTGCTTTGGTGAAATCCTATTCACCTTCTAGGTTTCGGTTTGAATGTTATTTTTAAGGAGAGAGAGTTTGCTGAGCTTTCAATGAGATGCAACATTCGGGGTCTTAATCAATCCCTGTTCTTTTTCCTTCTTGGCACTTCACATAGTTTATAGGTATATATTTACTTACAATTCTATTTTAAAAATATCTGCTCCTCACCTGTCTAGAAACTCAACAACAGTCGGTATATTGCTGAGTGTCATCTCTGGGGTAGCTGTTGCATCTAACACTGTGCCCAGCACTGAACTGCTCATCAAAGAATAGGCAGAGGGTGTGTACAGAGGGATGCTATGATGAGAGCATATTATTTAATTCATGTGTTTTTCTAAGATCCATCCACCCTCCCTTCTGATCCTTCATTTAGAAACGTAGGAATTAACAATCTCTGAATAAAGTACCCCCAATGGTAAATAGATGTGCAAACCCGTTGTTCCTAACTTGAGCTTCAAGGATACATTTTTTGACTTCTGTATTTAGAAGGACAAAAAGTTTATTGTGTCCTTTGGAGAATAACTCTTGCTGAGAAAACAGGAGAATTCTAAGGCAACCAGTTACCTTTTCATGACAACATGTGAAAAAGCTTCTCCCTTTTTATTTCCCATCAACGTTGTAACTTGTCCTTATTTTTTTGTGTGGCTGTGATTCTGTCATGCTTTGTAATGTTCATTTAATAACATAAGGATATCACAGTATGTTTATATTACTCACAAAAGACCATACCATTCTTTCTGGATGTGTAGCACATTTTTGAAAAGCTCTTTTAAGTAGGTTTTGCTTTTCATGCAGGAAAGGCTACTAGTTTAATACAAGTCAAGGACACATCCATGGTTGTAACCATGGCCCCTCCTTGTGGCAAAACACATGCAATGACTCCAAATGCCATCTCTATTTTTTTCCCTCCATCTAACCTTTATCAGCAAACTAACAGAGGAGTATGAACCCCCAGCAATCTTGGCCTGGAATTTTAGCTATGGGTTTGCCACATTCCTAGAAGTTTCCTTAACACCCTACCCAAAGCATTTTCTTAATGGGGCAGTCCTCCAGCCTTTTTAATTTTGGCTCATTATTTTTCATTCTACTGAGCTAAGTGTGTTATTAATGACAACAAAAAAATTAAGTATGGTGTGCACACTAATCTAAAATTTTGAGTTGGCAATTAGTTGGAACGAAATGCAATTAGATGTTTTCCTTCAAGTTCTAATTTACATGCTGGAAAACATGGGCAGCCTTCACAAGTAATTGCAAAAATAAGCCCTGCTTTCTGTGTTTGTGTGCAAATATAAAGCTCCCCAGCACACCTGCCTTTGCCTAAACAGAATAGAGTCCCAGGGGTCTTCTTGCTTTATGATCATTGATATATACAGCAGAAAAGAAACCAATCAGCCTTTAGGTATAAAAATGTGTTTTCGCTCATATGCAGAAGCTCATCGTTAATCAGCATTGACTTTACCTGGGGAGAGCTGGGTTGTATAAACTAAGTCTGACAGTATCTCCTTGTAACCCCATGAGGTGAATTAAGGCTCTTCACAGCCCCAGAACCCCTTTTTGTGCACTTAGAGTAACAGCTAATTCAATTCAATCCATTAAACATTTCATGAGCACCTACCCCTTGTGAGTTAGGAGCCTTGGAGGGTTCACATTGAATGAGATACTGTTGACATCAAGAGTAGATCTAGTAGACTAGATAAGGCAGGGACATGAATACCGTCATGAGAAAGGCTCCACAGGAGGTTGGTAGGGTGTGGAGTGACTAAGGAGCAACATTCCTGAGGAATGATGAGACGTGGTGGTGTCACGACCATGTCAGTGTCCCAGCAGAGAATCTGGTTTCAGCTCAGCTCCCATTCAAGAAATTACTTTTTAAATTGAAGGACAGTTGACTTAAGAAGTTACTCTTGCAACACAAGGACATGGCAGGAGGACTTCCCATCTCTGCAGAAACACAAAGTACAGAAAGGGAAGAGTAGGGTAATTTTGCAGAAAATAAGAGCAAATTAAAAATCAAGTATTATGTGTTTTCTGCAAATAGACAGATAGACAGATGAAAGCAATATTTTATTGCAGATGTGGAATCAAATGGCAAGGGACACACAGAAAGAATTCACGAGGTTGTAGAACTTAGATGATATAAAGAAGAAAAAAATATATATCCAGCACAGAATAGAAAACTTTCTGTTGGCCACACTGCTGAGTGGTTTATTAGTTCCTTAGTGAGGAGAAAACAGGTCAACATCAGAATCCCCCCATATATAATGTATAATTCCTTCTGTACAAACGATTCGCTTGCTTGCTGCACATAGTTCTCATTACTTAGAACTATGTGTAGGTTCTAAGGTTTGGTTATTTTTTACTTATTTACACCCCATATTGTTTCAAAGCAGCCAACATTGTATTATCATCATAAATCCCTAAGATAAAGAGCACCATTTAGATTTTTTCATCTATGTGGAATTCTAAACTGGGTGTATCTCACCTGACAACAGAGATCAAGACTTCAATGCTCAGAGTTTGTAAAAACCACACAAGTAACACATTGCATTATATCTGCAGACAGTCAAGACTTCCTTGTGCCTAAGTGTGCTATAAGTTACAAAAGTGCATAGTTTTGCCAAATGCTGTAGCCAAGATATAAACAAAGAAAACAAGTAACTACAGTTGGAGGAACCAAGGAGAACCTCATGTGGGGAGTACCTCTTAAAGGAGGATGGGAAGGTAGGAAGAGAAGCATTTCTGACATGGGAATGGCGTGTGCAAAGCTATGGAGGTAGGATATTACCTGGCTGTATGCACTGTAGAAAAGAAGAAAATAGAGAAATACTTCACTATTTATGTCCTCATTTTTAAGTCTTTGCTCTTTTTACATAGAGGGAATACTTTCATAGGAGATGAAAGATTCCACAGTATCTATTTCCCTATGACAGGTAATGAGATGCTAATGAAGCCAGCCTCATACTAGATAGAGAAAGTCTACCAGCACAGTTATGAGTTATGGAAGGATTTCAGAGAGAAAAATTCTTCTTTAAAATGTCTTCACACCTCCTCAATGTGGTGTTGGAGAAGACTCTTGAGAATTCCTTGGACTGCAAGGAGATCAAACCAGTCAATCCTAAAGGAAATGAACCTTGAATATTCACTGGAAGGACTGATGGTGAAGCTGAAGCTCCAATACTTTGGCCACCTGATGTCAAGAGTCAACTCATTAGAAAAGACCTTGATGCTGAGAAAGGTTGAGGCAGAAGGAGAAGGGGATGACAGAGGATAACATGGTTGGATGGCATCATCAACTCGATGGACATGAGTCTGAGCAAGATCCAGGAGATGGTTAAGGACAAGAGAAGCCTGGCATGCTGCAGTCCATGGTGTCACAAAGAGTCGTACATGACTGAGCAACTGAACAAGAACAACACACCCTTATACTTAAACTCACCTTAAATTTCTCTAATGGGAGCAAAATCTTTCATTTTACAATTGGCAGCAGTGCGTTAAAGGTAAATACTCAGAAAAGGCAACAGATTAGCTGTAATTCACATGCAAGTACAGATGACATTATTGTCTGTTGTGTGTGGGTGGGATAGCTGGAGAAAGAAGAAGGGGACAACATAATGAAACTGTGAACTTGAAACAGGGACCAGGTTATGGTCCAGGGTTTTTGTTTGCTTGCTTGTTTGCAGGTTGAGGGGGTTATTTTTTATTTTAACAAAAAGTTTTATTTTAATTGAAGTATAATTGCTTTACAATGTTGCATTACTTTCTGCTGTACAACAGTGTGAATCAGCTGTATGTACGCATAGATCCCATCTCTCTTGAACCTCCCTCCCACTCCCCTATCCCACCTCTATAGGTCATACAGAGTGAAGTAAGAAAGAGAAAGACAAACATTTTATATAAACATGTATAAACAGAATTTAGAAAAATGGTACTGATGAACCTATCGGCAGGGCCGGAATGAAAAAGCAAATATAGAGAATGGGCTCGTGGACACAGTGGGAGGAGAGGGAGGGATGAAATGAAACAGTAGCATTGACATACATACACTATCATGTGGAAAAGAGATAACTAGTGGGAAGTTGCTCTATAAACAAGGAGCTCTGTGCTCTGTGAAGGCCCGGGTGTGAGTGAGGAAACAAGAGAACGAAAAAGGTCCAGAAGAAGAAGGTCAGTATAAGAATGACTAGTGTGGCTGACTTCATACCTATATGGGAAACAGTTGTAGGTGCAGAGATGTTCCCCAAATGCCTTCCTGAGCAGGGCAGGGCAAATCTAGCCACTGCTTTGGTACAGTTCTCTAATAATCACCAACTTTCCTATAAAACCCAGCACGAAGAAGATGTCAAAATTGCTCCAAGTACCTTGCTGTCATTGGTGGTTTCAAAAAGCATATTTTAATTCTGTAAGGGAGCCCAAAACTACGGAAAGCTGAACAGTTATTTAAAGGAGAACCCCATTTTTAAACACTGACTTATTTTAATTTTTTTCATTATTCAGAGGTAATCCCTCTGAGTTTGGAAGAGGGAGGGCTGTCATAGAAATTTAGAACATGCGGGACCACTGCTTAATGCCAGCATAGGAAGAGCCTCTAAACAGGAGAGGCATGAGTGAAGAGGGGCTTTCTTTTTATGGGAGAGAGACTATAGGTTGATAAAATCAAGAGCTGCTTTTATAAAGAGAGCATCACTATACAGACAGGGGAACGTGGGAGCTGTCAACTACAGTCCCACACTCTGTAGGAGATGTAAGGAGGGATCACAGGTGATTAAAAGTGTTTTGAGCTAACTGACTCCCCCAGGTAAGGTTAAGCTTAGCAAGAAGACCCCTGCCAGACTATCGCTCCAGCTTTGATCTGCACTCAGTAAGCAGCTGGCATCATGACCCTTTATCAAAAGCATGTGTGAGTGGATGAAAAGATAAAGAAGAAGACAGTAGGCAGGAAGTATCCAGGTGTCCATGGCTAATTGCATTAAGCCTCACTTGTCCATCTGTGCACCACACGGGGTCTTTTTTTTTCTTTGTATATGAGTATGGTTGGCACAGAGCAAAGGCCGGGGAGGTCTGCACTTCCTTCATCAGTAATGTGGAAATTTACTTATTTTCAGACATCAACTGTACTGTACTGTTATATTGTCACCACATTCTCTTATGTTCCCTACAGGGAATGCCTTTTAATAATGACCAGCTATTCTAATAGGATGATTCTTGGCTTGTTTTTAAATTTATTCAAATTTAAAATCAATAAGCAGGTAAGAAATAGCAAGAGCCTCAATTAGGGTAAAGGGTTTTTTTTAGAAAAAAAAAACAACAACATAATTCCAAGAAAAAATATGGGAGTTAAAATCCACAGGACTTGTTTATTAATTGGATTTGGTTGAAAATTAGGGGGCTGTGAATTGGGTAACTGAATAGAGGCTGGTGCCACAACTGAGATGAAAAACTGACTACCTGCAGAACTCAAGGTGCCTAAGGGACACTATGAATAAAGATCAAACTCTACTGTGGCAACAAATAGCCCCCAAATCTCAGTGGCTTTTATTCCTTGCTCATACTATAGCCCATTGCAATTTGGGCAGTTTTCCTAGGAAGGTCCCTTTCAAGGAGTGACTCAGGAATCCAGGCTCCTCCTACGTTGAGACTCTGCCATCTTGGAGAACTTAGCTTCCAGCCAGGAGGATAGGAACATAAGGGATTGGTGCATATCATTTCCATTCCCATCAATCCATAAGCTGGGGCTCATTTCCAAAGTAAATGCAGGAGGGGCTAGCAATTATAGTCATCCTGTGTGCCCAGAAAGAGGGACAAGATGGGATAAGCATCTAGCCGTTTCTGCCACAAATATCCAAGGAATAATAAAGTAGACAGCTGAATAATCCAACCTGGGGTGAGAGAGGGAATGTGTCAGACCTGGAGATGTATATTTGGATATGATCAACTAGTTAAACCTAGAAAAATCTACCAGATCAACCAAGGGGAGGATATATCATAAGAAAAGAAGGGAAGCCCGAGGAATGCCAAATTTTATTTATTTTTTATTTTTTATTCCTTTATTTCTCATGTGTTCCCCATCCTGAACCCTCCATTTGGAATGCCAAATTTTAAAGAGACATAGAGAAAGATGGCCAATGCAGAAATTCACCAGGGACAAGGTAGGGAGCACAAAAAGTAGAATAAGGAATCTTCTTCTAGTAATTAAGAGATATATTCAGCATTCACTGAAGTGAAGCTGGGTAAGAGTGAAGGGACCATGTTTACAGAGTCAAAATGTTAGCTCATTCTGATGAAGAATTTTTATTCCTTATGGGTAATAGAGAACTCTGAGATTTGTGGTTTAGATGCTGGGACAGAACATTTCTAGGACCTCTCCCTTGTATTAAGAGAAACGATATTAGGATTTCGAGGAAAACACATCCAGAAGTATTGGCATATATGTAATAGAAAGTAAACTGAGCTAGCAGCCATATGAAGTGAGTCCTAGCTCTGGCTCTGTGTAGCCATGATGAAGTCATGTAGTCTCTCTGAATGCCAGTCTCCAAGTCTGTGAATGTGGAGATGCACTTTCATAATGAATGACATTCATTATTCATAATAATGATCAACCTGATGTAACCAGGTTCTAGGCTAAATTCTTCCTGCAGATTATCTCATTTATTCAATCCTATTTATTCCAATTCCATGAAGGAGGTAATATGAGACTATCCATTTTACTAATGGAGGAACTGAGGATGGGAGAAGTTAAGTAAATTTCCCCTAATCACACAACATTCAAAAAACTAACATCATGGTATCCAGTCCCATCACTTCATGGCAAATAGAAGGGGAAACAATGGAAACAGTGACAGACTTTATTTTGGGGGGTTCCAAAATCACTGCAGATGATGACTGAAGCCATGAAATTAAAAAATGCTTGCTCCTTGGAAGAAAAGATTTGATCAACCTAGATAGCATATTAAAAAGCAGAGACATTACTTTGCCAATAAAGGTCCATCTAGTCAAAGCTATGGTTTTTTCCATTAGTTATGTATGGATGTGAAAGTTGGACTATAAAGAAAGCTGAGCACCTGAAGAATTGATGCTTTTGAACTGTGGTGTTGGAGAAGACTCTTGAGAGTCCCTTGGACTGCAAGCAGATCAAACTAGTCAATCCTAAAGGAAATCAGTCCTCAATATTCATTGGAAGGACTGATGCTAAAGCTGAAGCTCCAATAATTTGGCCACCTGATGCAAAGAACTGACTCATTAGAAAAGACCCTGATGCTGGGAAAGATTGAAGGCAGGAGGAGAAGGGGACAACAGAGGATAAGGTGGTTGGATGTCATCACTGACTCGATGGACATGAGTTCGAGCAAGCTCCAGGAGTTGGTGATGGACAGGGAAGCCTGACATGCTGCAGTCCATGGGGTTGCAAAGAGTCGGATATGACTTAGCAACTGAACTGAACTGAATTACACACATGTGAAATTTAGGCACAGACAGGTAGAAATACAAGCTCGGAAAGAAAAAGATTCCTACACCAGATAATATTGCCAAGCTTTCTTTATTCATTCAGAAAATATATGAGTGCTTCAGAGACATCATCCCTGCTCTCAAGGAGCAATTTTCGGAGAAATGAGAAGTCAAGCACAGCACAGAGGTCTTTAACTTCCAATGCACAGGCTGGGAAGCTAAGCGTAAGGTATGCTCTCCTCAACACACACTTCCCCACCCAGGCTCTAAGGGGGATCAATTTCAAGTCTAGAATTCAATGGGCCCTGCCAGGAACAGAGGAGCCTGGCAGGCTACAGTCCATAGGGTCACAAAGAGTTGGACACGACTGAGCAACTAATACCTTAAGTTTTTAAGACACGTGAAAAGGTTCTTTTTCACTTCTGAGAAGGTGAATTCCCCCATCTTTTTAGCTGAGTAGGTTAATAATTAGGTTCTTCATCACTTTGCCAAAAATAGAGCAAGAAAAACTAAACAAAACTAGACTTCAATGACCTGTATTCCATCAATATGAAGAAAATGGATAAGGTGACCCAATTTTTAAATCCTTTCTAAGACAAAGAGCTCAATCTTTTCACTTACCAAAAAAACCTGTTTTTCTTTTAAGCTGATCTATTTATCAATTTACATAGTATAATATTCTTATTATAATAAACCATAGAACTTAAATGGATTCTATGAGATTATGAATATGATCATGTAATGCAAATTATCAAGGAAAAACTATAATATCACAATAAACTAAACTAGCTTAGTATTTTACTTTTTAATTTCAATATAAGTACATTCTTTATTCCCCTATAATTATCAGTAAAATTAAATTCTCTTTTCCAATTAGACTGAAATCAAAATTTTTTGCTGTTGAACCTCTCTGAGCTCTCTATAAATCTTCTTTAACAGGTAAAATAAAAGCCATATCTGGCACCCTATCAGTCTCCAACAGTGTTATTACACATTGTACACGATAAAAAGATGGGGTTTTTTAAAAATTTTCAAAACCCAACTTCAGAAAAGATGCCTCCCTAATGATGTTTTTCTCCTGTTACTACCAATAATCCTACAATGTCAAGTCATTTTACTTCTATACCCTCAGGGTCTAACCCAGGACCTGGGTCATAGTGCATATTCAATATTTGGTTGTTGAAAGATTTGAATAGACAGAAACATATTATTTACTAAGGATATTTACTAAGGAGAGAGCACTGCACGAGACATATAAGATCCCTCCTATCAGGAAGCCTACATTTGCGTGATGAAGGATGGAAAAAGCAAACAAGTAAATACAATAATTTATTTTGGCAAGAGATTGTAGCTACTAGCATACTCTTGACTCTGAAAATAATCCTTATTTATACCATTTAAGGTCATCCTCTTCAACCAACTAACAGCTTCTGGAAGAATACAGTATGACAGAAGTGGGCACCTTACCCGCCAGTTTTGTCTACTGAGGCCTGGTGATTCACCTTGACCAGACTTGCAATCTGTTCTTTAATAAACAGATGACCCACACCAGCCTAATTCCAACAGAGAAACTGCTAAAATAGCCTGGAAATGTCTGGATTCTGCTGATCTCTCGCATAAAGCTGGAGAGTCCTCCAGAGCAAAACTTAATTTCAATTATTCTGCAGGGCAGAAACTAAAGACTAATGTTATCTGTGTCTACAGATGTAAGATTGCAAGGGTTTACTTAAGAATGTTGTTCTGGTTAGCTATATCACACCCATCTCAAACGTTTTGCACACATAGTTTTAACTTCTCCCCATTTGATTGAAGGTGAACACAGTGGTCTGAGGCAAAACTGAAAATGAAGACCAGTCCGTCTTAGAGAGCCAGCCTCCTCATCTTTGGGCATCTCTGGTGGCTCAGACAGTAAAGAATCTGCCTGCATACTCATATACTCACTGTATCCATCACGGTTTGTTCAGGAAAATGGAAACCACTCTAGGTGTTTCAAGAAGACTGTAATTTAGTTCATACTATTGAATGTTGCCAAAGTCATTGGAGGGAGGCTTGAGAAATGGTCTGTAACGAGTCCAGTGAGAGCACCAAAGAAAACAGTTGTAGAGGTGAGGGGAGGAAGATTAAGATATTGAATAACATAACCCTGAGTTACTCAAGAAACAAAAATTGCCTGTTGAAAAACCTATTCAAAAGCTCTTGGCCTTTTTGAGGAATTCTGGCTTCAAAAGCAAATTTCTAAAATTTAAGCCTTTCTCAGTACTTGAGAAAAGTCTTTAAAATTCCATGGAAAATAACTATTTACTCCAAAAATACCATTTGCAATTTGAAAATAGAAGACATAAAGCTAATATCCAGCATTTAGAGGACTGTTTTAAGTGGAAGAAACCTTCCAAGGATCAAAGATCCTACAATAATTAATTTCAATTTTTGCCTTTTATTGCCATTTGTGTGTGTGTTAATCACTCAGTCATGTCTGACTCTGTGATCCCATGGACTACTGTAGCCCGCCAGGCTCCTCTGTCCACAGGATTCTTTGGTCTGTGCTATCTCCTCTATCCATTACTAAGCCTTGCTGCTGCTTCTGCTGCTAAGTCGCTTCAGTCGTGTCCGACTCTGTGCGACCCCAGGAATCTGTAATTGTTTATGGACCACAGGTAGAAATATACCCATAATAACAACACTAGATAGACAGTCTACCTTCTCACATTCAAGAATTTGACAAAATCATTCATAAAGAAATTTATGCAGAATTGCTCTGTTACTTTAAATATAAAATTAAATTTGAAGGGAAAAATTTAATTATAATAAAGTATAGTTTAGAGCTTACATGCTTCTAGAACCAAACCATTCTGTTTCTCTATTTTTGTTTGCAATATGTACTGGTGGTTTCCAATTCTCTTTGAAGCTCTGCTCTTGCTGACATTCCCCACCATTACAAACACCTATGGCAGTCCTTTCTTCCAGAGCCACAAAGGATGTGTCTCTTTTCAAATGGTGTTTGGTCCTGACTGGCTAAGAACGCAGCCATCTCCTCAGCTGTGGAAGCAAAGCCTCCAGAGGGGCTGTGACACTCTCCATGCCTTTTCCTAAGTCAAAATAAAGATTTTCTGTGCAGCCTCTCCTAGTGCTTTGACTATGTATTGTCCCCAGAAAGACTTATTACTCATTAAGCAGAAAAATGGTTTTTATACCTGTCATTTGATTTTTCTGTTTTCCTTGCTTTGTCAGTATTTGTATACAAAATGGTGCACCATCTTAAATACTTTCAGGATCAACTTCAAAAGGATAGTAACATGCTACATCATTCCACTAGGACAATGGAGCACAGAATTATGATCCAGGTCCTACTTCGACAGAGAAAAAGACTTTATAACACTCCTATCCTTAGCATTTCCATGAAAGAAGAACTAAAATGAGGAATCAGAGCAGAACCAAATGACATTTAAAATGATAACAATACAGGGATTTTCCAGAATGACTAATCCAAGTAAAAGCTTTAAAAAGTCTATTTATTTACATAACAGCAGCAACCAGATACCATGGCTCATCCAAGACCACAATGGGGACGCTCCGATAACAAAGTATCTTGTCCACAGTCTCATAAATTTCACCCAAATATTTGTAAATATGTTCTTTGGAAGGAATGATGCTAAAGCTGAAACTCCAGTACTTTGGCCACCTCATGCGAAGAGTTGACTCATTGGAAAAGACTCTGATGCTGGGAGGGATTGGGGGCAGGAGGAAAAGGGGATGACAGAGGATGAGATGGCTGGATGGCATCACTGACTCGATGGACGTGAGTCTGAGTGCACTCCTGGAGATGGTGATGGACAGGGAGGCCTGGCATGCTGTGATTCATGGGGTTGCAAAGAGTCGGACACGACTGAGCAACTGAACTAAATAACTAACCAGAGTTTCATAATAATGATAAACATCATGAAACTACTAGAGATTTTGTTGTTGCTGTTGTTGATGATGATGATGATGATATTTCAAGCAACAAAAGTAAAAAGTAACTTCAGCAAAAATTTCCCAAAGGGAAGGAGGAAGTTTGTTGAAAGGGGAACAAAAGAAACGCCAATGTGTTTTGGCAAGAGCAGAAACTGGGCAATGCCAATGATATACAGCAATGTCCACGATAAGCAGCAGTCTGTTTAGTGAGCGGCCATCGAGGAGAATAAGATGTAGCCATTTGCATTTTGCTGACTACTCTAATGAGTGAAATTTCAGGAAGATATCATCAACCAGCATAACTCAGGTCACATGCTTACCCTTTAGCCAGTGGAGGGCAGGGTGATTGACAGTACCACCAAGTAGAAGGGCGATTTGAAGCTATGTTGGCAAAAACACAGATGCCACAGTTGCACAGGGATACATGGCTACCAGGCTTTCTGCTGCTGCCGCTAAGTTGCTTCAGTCGTGTCCGACTCTGTGCGACCCCATAGATGGCAGCCCACCAGGCTCCCCCATCCCTGGGATTCTCCAGGCAAGAACACTGGAGTGGGCTGCCATTTTCTTCTCCAATGCATGAAAGTGAAAAGGGAAAGTGAAGTCACTCAGTCATGTCCAACTCTTAGCGACCCATGGACTGCAGCCTACCAGGCTCCTCCATCCATGGGATTTTCCAGGCAAGAGTACTGGAGTGGGGTGCCACTGCCTTCTCCACCAGGCTTTCTAGCAGAATGCAAACTAGACTCTTTAGGATTCTCAAGTAACATGATCACCTTTAACAACTCAGTGCATAGCTTGTTTGTAAGCAACTCTTAGTAATTCTTTGTTATCAACTGAATTGTGTCTAGCCAAGACATGGAAACAACTTCAATGTCCTTCAACAGATGAATGGATAAAGAAGATGTGGATCATCTGTACAATGGAATATTAGTTTAAAAAAGAATGAAATAATATTTGTAGCAACATGGTTGGACTTAGAGATTATCATACAAAGCAAAGTCAGTCAGAAAGAGAAAGGCAAGCACCATACAATATCACTTATATGTAGATATCACTTATATGACACAATGAACAGATTTACAAAACAGACAGACTCATAAAGAGAACAGACTTGTGGTTGCCAAGGGGGAAGGGGAGTGGGGGAGGGAAGGACTGGGAGTTTGGGATTAGCAGATGTAAACTAGTATATAGAGGACAGGCAAATAGCAAGGTTCCACTGTATAGCATGGGGACCTATATTCAATATCCTGTGACAAACCATAGTGGAAAAGAATATGAACAAGTATATATATATACATATATATATATATGAATCACTTTGCTGTATAGCAGAAATTGATACAATGTTATAAATCAACTATACTTCAATAATAGGGACTTATTGAATGGACTTCCCTGGTGGCTCAGAGGGTAAAGCGTCTGCCTGCAATGCGGGAGACCTGGGTTTGATCCCTGGGTCAGGAAGATCCCCTGGAGAAGGAAATGGCAACCCTCTCCAGTATTCTTGCCTGGAGAATCCCATGGACAGAGGAGCCTGGCGGGCTATGGTCCACAGGGTCTCAAAGAGTCGGACATGACTGAGCGAGTTCACTTTCACTTTCATACTTCAATAAATTTTTTTTTAATTTTTTTGAATGAGTGTAAAAGTTCAAAGGAAAAAAAATACAGAATTGAGTCCCCCTCAAAATATATTTGTTGAAGCCCCAACCACCACCACTACCACTACCGTATGCCACCAGCCCACCCCACCCCTACCCCCACAACAACGTGTGACTGTATTTGGACATAGGACCTTTAAAGAAGCAATTATGGTTAAATGAAGTCATAGAGTGATGCTCTAATCCAAAAGGTCTGATGTCCTTCTCAGGAAAGGAAGAGACACCAGGAACGGGAGCACACACAAAGGAAAGGTCATGTGAGGACACAAGGAGAGAGGCCTGAGGAAAAACCAAACCTTCGAAGTCAACACTTCTGTCTTGAAACTCCAGCCTCCAGAACTGTAAGAAATAAATTTCTATTGTTTAAACTGCCTGACCCCTGAAGCTCTGTTACGGTAGCCCTATAGATTAACATACCCTTGAAAGAAAGGCAATGCCAAAGAATGCTCAAACTACCGCACAATTGCACTCATCTCACATGCTAGTAAAGTAATGCTCAAAATTCTCCAAGCCAGGCTTTAGCAATACATGAACTCTGAACTTCCTGATGTTCAAGCTAGTTTTAGAAAAGGCAGAGGAACCAGAGATCAAATTGCCAACATCCGCTGGATCATGGAAAAAGCAAGAGAGTTCCAGAAAAACATCTATTTCTGCTTTATTGACTATGCCAAAGCCTTTGACTGTGTGGATTACAATAGACAGTGGAAAATTCTGAAAGAGATGGAAATACCAGACCACCTGACCTGCCTCTTCAGAAACCTATATGCAGGTCAGGAAGCAACAGTTAGAACTGGACATAAAACAACAGACTGGTTCCAAATAGGAAAAGGAGTACGTCAAGGCTGTATATTGTCACCCTGCTTATTTAACTTCTATGCAGAGTACATCATGAGAAATGCTGGACTGGAAGAAACACAAGCTGGAATCAAGATTTCTGGGAGAAATATCAATAACCTCAGATATGCAGATGACACCACTCTTATGGCAGAAAGTGAAGAGGAACTAAAAAGCCTCTTGATGAAAGTGAAAGGGAGAGTGAAAAACTTGGCTTAAAGCTCAAAATTCAGAAAATGAAGATCATGGCATCTGGTCCCATCACTTCATGGGAAATAGATGGGGAAACAGTAGAAACAGTGTCAGACTTTATTTTTTTAGGCTCCAAAATCACTGCAGATGGTGACCGCAGCCATGAAATTAAAAGACGCTTACTCCTTGGAAGGAAAGTTATGACCAACCTAGATAGCATATTCAAAAGCAGAGACATTACTTTGCTAAAAAAGGTCTGTCTAGTCAAGGCTATGGTTTTTCCTGTGGTCATGTATGGATGTGAGAGTTGGACTGTGAAGAAGGCTGAGCACCAAAGAATTGATGCTTTTGAACTGTGGTGTTGGAGAAGACTCTTGAGAGTCCCTTGGACTGCAAGGAGATCCAACCAGTCCATTCTGAAGGAGATCAGCCCTGGGATTTCTTTGGAAGAAATAATGCTAAAGCTGAAACTCCAGTACTTTGGCCACCTCATGCGAAGAGTTGACTCATTGGAAAAGACTCTGATGCTGGGAGGGATTGGGGGCAGGAGGAGAAGGGGACGACAGAGGATGAGATGGCTGGATGGCATCACTGACTCAACGGACATGAGTTTGAGTGAACTCCGGGAGTTGGTGATGGACAGGGAGACCTGGCGTGCTGTGATTCATGGGGTCACAAAGAGTCAGACATGACTGAGTGACTGAACTGAACTGAAATTTTAAACAAAGTCTAAGGGATTTGTGTATCATTTTCAATAAAAACTGCTGAGAAGACAACCCTCTTTTGATTATGCCATGGCCCCACAGTTCTCCAGATGTTTCAGACCATGCACTGGGGAACTAACCTTCTCCTGGCAACAGTTCTAATGCTGCTTTCATTTATACCATAGCATATCTTATAAACTAAATAAGATGAATTGTTAGTAACTATCACCACAGTCATTTTACAAAAAAGATGATAACAGCCTGGATGAGCCTTTGATAGCCCTAGTATAAAATACACTCATTTAAATGAGTTTGAGTAAGCTCCAGGAGTTGGTGATGGACAGGGAAGCCTGGCATACTGCAGTCCATGTGGTGACCAAGAGTCGGACACGACTGAGTGACTGAACTGAACTGAATTCCATTTAACAAACAAATACTACATGCTACTGTTTGCTGTGCCTTAATCTAGCCTCTGATAATACACAGCAAGATGAAATCTAACCACTGACGACAAGGAGCTCCGAGTGTAATGGAGGAGAGAATGTGAAAAAATCATTAAAGTTCACTGTAATAATATCTAAGGTGTTACAGACAGATAAACAGAATGCCTAAAGATCTATGAACGGAGGTTCGTAACATTGTACAGGAGGCAGTAATCAAAACCATCCCCAAGAGAAAGAAATGCAGAAAGGCAAAATGGTTGTCTGAGGAGGACTTACAACAGCTGAGAAAAGAAGCTAAAGGCAAAGGAGAAAAGGAAAGATATGCCCATGTGAAGGCAGAGTTCCAAAGAATAGCAAGGAGAGGTAAGACAGCCTTTCTCAGTGATCAATGCAAAGAAATAGAGGAAAACAATAGAATGGGAAAGACTAGAGATCTCTTCAAGAAAATTAGAGATACCAAGGGAACATTTCATACAAAGATGTGCACAATAAAACAGAAATGGTATGGACCTAACAGAAGCAGGAGATACTAAGAAGAGGTGGCAAGAATACACAGAAGAACTATACAAAAAGTTATTAATGACCCAGATAGCCACAATGGTTTGATCACTCACCTAGAGCCAGGCATCCTGGAGTGCGAAGTCAAGTGGGCCTTAGGAAGCATCACTATGAACAAAACTGGTAGAGGTGATAGAATTCCAGTTGAGCCATTTCAAATCCTAAAAGATGATCCTGTGAAAGTGCTGCACTCAATATGCCAGCAAATGTGGAAAACTCAGCAGTGGCCATAGGACCGGAAAAGGTCAGTTTTCATTCTAATCCCAAAGAAAGGCAACACCAAAGAATGTTCAAAACTACCACACAATTACACTCATCTCACACACTAGCAAAGTAATGCTCAAAATTCTCCAAGCCAGGCTTCAACAGTACATGAACCAAGAACTTCCAGATGTTCAAGCTGGATTTAGGAAAGGCAGAGGAACCAGAGGTCAAATTGCCAATATCCGTTGGATCACCAAAAAAGCAGGAGAGTTCCAGGAAAACATCTACTTCTGCTTTATTGACTATGCAAAGCCTTTGACTCTGTGGAGAAAAACAAACTGTGGATAATGCTTAAAGAGACGGGAATACCAGACCACCTTACCCGCCTCCTGAGAAATCTGTATGCAGGTCAAGAAGCAACATAAACCAGACATGGAACAATGTACTGGTTCCAGATTGGGAAAGGAGTACATTAAAGCTGTGTATTGTCACCTTGTTTATTTAATTTATATGTAGAGTACCTCATCGGAAATGCCAGGCTCGATGAAACACAAGCTGGAATCAATATTGCTGGGAGAAATATCAATAACCTCAGATATGCAGATGACATGACCTTTATGGCAGAAAGTGAAGAAGAACTAAAGAGCCTCTTGATGAAAGTGAAAGAGGAGAGTGAAAAAGCTGACTTAAATTTAACATTCAAAAAAATGAAGATCATGGCATCTAATCCCATCACTTCAAGGCAAATAGATGGGGAAACAATGGAAACAGTGACAGGCTTTATTTTCTTGGGCTCCAAAATCACTGCAGATGCTGACTGTGCCATGAAATTAAAAGAGGCTTGCTCCTTGGAAGAAAAGCTATGACAAACCTAGGCAGCATAGTAAAAAGCAGAGACATAACTTTGCCAACAAAGGTCTGTCTAGTCAAGGCTATGGTTTTTCCAGTGGTCATGTACGGATGTGAGAGTTGGACCATAAAGAAAGCTGAGCACCAAAGAATTGATGCTTTTGAACTGTGGTGTTGGAGAAGACTCTTGAGAGTCCCTTGGACTGCAAGGAGATCAAACCAGTTAATCCTAAAGGAAGCCAGTCCTGAATATTCATTGGAAGGACTGATGCTGAAGCTTCAATACTTTGGCCACCTGATGTGAAGAACTGACTCACTGGAAAAGACCCTGATGCTGGGAAAGATCAAAGGCAGGAGGAAAGGGGATAACAGAGTATGAGATGGTTAGAAGGCATCACTAACTCAATGGACATGAGTTTGAGCAAGCACCGGGAGATGATGATGGACAGAGAAGCCTGGCATGCTGCAGTCCATGGGGTTGCAAATAGTCGGACACGACTGAGCAACAAAACTGAACTGAAGATGTTACAACACCATGTTTTTCAAACTGGAATATTATTATTCTACAGAAGTTCCAGAAATGATGCCAGAGAAAACCCAAATTCATAATGGAAACATGTTTTATTATCTTGTAACATCTATTATATTTGAAAACTTGGGGACTAAAACTATATTATTTAACTGGTGATAAATATTATATCTATCACCAGTGATGGACAAAAGCCTGGCTTGCTGCAGTCCATGGGGTCTCAAAGAGTCAGATATGACTGAGCAACTGAACTGAAATATTATATTAACATTTAATTTATAATGAAAAATTCAAGTTGGAATAACAGACCCTAGGATCTACCATCATTCATTTTATCTTTTTATTGAAGGTTCTTGGAAGGAAAAAAATTTAAAACACTGGAAAGGACCCAAACCTTCATTCCCTCCTTCCCCTGCATCTCTCTATATACTGATTATGTAAAGTTTATGCTTGTTAATCTCTGTGGACTTAAGGAATATAATGCTCTGTTGGCTTTTAATGATGTTACCCTTAATTGACATTTTTTGTAATTCAATGTCTCTTGAAAGAAAAATAAGTTCCCCTTTCCTTGCCACATCAAGGTCCCCAAACGAATATTAAAAATACATACTTAGATGAACATTCAAATCTGACTGAAAAATTCAGAAACTTATTTGCAGTTTAGTTTTTAACAGAAAATCTTTTCGCTATCAGAGATATCTACATATTTATAAAGGAATGTATCTAAGAAGCATCTCACCTCCTGCGATAAAACGAGCTTGGCTAGCCTCTAAATGCCTTTAGACACCTTCATGGGCCAAGGACATGTAGAAAATTATTTAAAAGGAAGTGACTAAGAGAATTGTATATCCAAAGTCATACTTTTATCATACTTCTATCTGTTCAAAGTACATATCAGACTACATTGAAGTTAAAATAGTTTCTTCTGAAACAAAGAACTTACTAAAAAATAGAAGACACCAAACTGAACAAGGAGAAACACTCTTTTGAGCTGATTCTCCCATTATACATAGTCCCTAGTTGATCTCACGCTATTCTACATTTCTAGGTCTGAAAATCAGTCAATAGACAGATATTTAGTAAGTACCAGATGGGTACATAGGCTAGTTCTGAGAACTGTAGGAAAATAAGAAAAGCAATAGAAGACATGCTCCCAGCCGGATAAGAGGTTCAACTGGAAGCATAAAACCTACCCTCTGCTTCTTAGAGTCACTAATGGCAAAGTTCTTTCCACGTTGCCTCAACTTCAGATCACATCTTTGACTCTCAATGGAAAGCAGGTTAACAGAGGTCTCAAGAGCCAGTCAAGGCAGATATGAGTAAACAAACAGGGTTACAGTTGACATGATCTCAAATCCCAACTTCCTTTTGAACAAAGAGAGTTCCATTAACTAATGTAAGAAAAAAGATATAGCATACAGTTTACAGTTCATATTTCTATATACTTCACATTATTTATTAAAGTTCACTGGCAAATTGTTTCAAGAAGTCTCTTTTGTGTGCGGATAAGAAACAGCAATAAGAGTAACTGGTCTCTTTTGCTGTTGTTTAGTCGTTAAGTCATGTGTGACTCTTTTGCAACTCCACGTACTGTAGCCCTGCCAGGCTCCTCTGCCAATGGGATTTCCCAGGCAACAATACTGGAATGGGTTTCCATTTCTTTCTCCAGGGATTGAACCCAAGTCTTCTGCATTGGTAGGCATATTGTTTACCACTGAGCCACCTGGGAAGCCAACTCCAATCTTTACATTATTCTTATTTGTGACTCTTGTTTTCATCTTTATTTATTACTTCCTCAGCTTGCTTTTCTGACATCGTCTAACATTATTTTTCTTTCTGCCACTGAGTTTTAGAAATACCAAAGGAAGTGAACAATCTGAAAATACAAAGGAAAAACATAAGCTGAAAATGTGAGGCTTCTTAAAAAATGAATCCAATACTCTTTTGAGTATACCATTTGGGTCTATGACATGGGTAAGGGAAATTTTTCTACAGTACACACCAGTAACCATGAATTGGTCCTTTTTTGACTCAGAAAAATACTAGCACAAAACTCCCTAAATAAATTAATGTTCCAATCTTTATTGACTCATTTAATGGACAATAAGTTACTGTATGATGGGTTTTGTATATTGGTATTGTATTGTTTGTTGTGTACGGAAGTGAGTGATGTTATAGATTACAAAGTTGAACCATGATATGACTGTGGCACTAGGAAAGATAAAGAAGCAAATAAAGAGAAGAGAAATAAGAATATGTCACATTTCTTAAGATCAGATGTTCTTACACCATATTTTGAATCATGAAAAATTCTTCTAGGAGGCAAGACATATTTGGAAAAGGAATATTATAACTTCAAGCAAATGTGATGTGGCAAATTTCCCTTCTTAAACAATATTTTGTCATTTTTATACAATATGAAAATAAATTTAATGGATTCTTTTGTGGGCACCTCTACTAACAGATTCACAAAACACAACTGTCTCAAGGGTAGTGTGTGTGCTGTGCGCTAAGTCTCTTCAGTCATGTCTGACTCTGCGACCCTATGGACTGTAACCTCCCAGACTGCTCTGTCCATGGGATTCTCCAGGTAAGAATACTGGAGTAGGTTGCCCTCCTCCAATGGATCTTCCCAACCAAGGGATCAAACCCTCACCTCTTACATCTCCTGCATTGGCAGGCAGGTTCTTTACCACTAGCGAAACAGCAATAATCTAGTATACACACAGATTGATGCAAGAGAATTGAGAGCCAAGAAATAAATCCACACATATGTGGTCAATTACTTTTTAACAAAGGAACCAAGACTAAACAATGAGGAAAATCAGCCTCTTCAATATATGGTGTTGGGAAAACTGAACAGCCATATGCAAAAGAATGAAACTTGACCACCACTTTACACCACATACAAAAAATAATTCAAAATGGATTACAGACCTAAATGTAAGACTTGAAACTGTAAAAATCTTAGAAGAAAACATAAGCAATACACCCTTTGGCATCAGTCTTAGCAATGTAGCTCCAGATATGTCTCCACAGGCAAAAGAAACAAAAGCAAAAATAAATAATATAACATCAAATGAAAGTTTCTGCACAGAAAAGGAAATTATCAATAAAATAAAAATACAATCTATCAAATAGGAAAAGGTTTTTATAAATAATACATCTGAAAATAATTTAATACCCAAAATATATAAAGAACTCATGCAACTCAACAAAAAAAAACAAACAACCAATTTAAAAATGGGCAGAGGAACTGAATAGACATTTGGACAAAGATATATAGATGGCCAACAGGCACATATAAAGATGTTCAATATCACTAATTATTGCTGCTGCTGCTGCTAAGTCGCTTCAGTCGTGTCCGACTCTGTGAGACCCCATAGACGGCAGCCCACCAGGCTCCCCTGTCCCTAGGATTCTCCAGGCAAGACCACTGGAGTGGGTTGCCATTTCCTTCTCCAATGCATGAAAGAGAAAAGTGAAAGTGAAGTCGCTCAGTCATCTCCGACCCTTAGCTACCCCATGGACTATAGCCTACCAGGCTCCTCCATCCATGGGATTTTCCAGACAAGAGTACTGGAGCGGGGTGCCATTGCCTTCTCCCACTAATTATTAGAGAAATACAAATCAAAACCACAAATGAGATAACATTTGATGCCTGTCAGAATGGCTATTATCAAAAAGGCAAGAAATAGCAAGTATTAGAGAGGATATGGAGAAAAGAGAACCGTCATACACTGTTGGTGGGAATACAAAATGGGGCAGCCATTATGGAAAACAGTATGGAGATTCCCCGCAAAACTAAGAATAGAGCAATCATATGATACAGCTATCCCATTTGGGGGTATTTATTCCAAGAATACAAAACACTAAGTTGAAAAGATACATGAACCCCTATGTTCATAGCAATATTATTTACAGTTGCCAAGATAGAGAAGCTACCTAACTGCCCACCACAGATGACTGGATAAAGAAGATGTGTTAGTATACACAATAGAATATTACTCATCCATAAAAAGATACAATCTTGCCATTTGAAACAGTATGGATAAACCTGGAAGGGAATATGCTAAGGAAATAAGCTAGAGTATGACAAATACCATAGGATTTCAGGGACTTCCCTGGCAGTTCAGTGGTTAAGACTCTGTGTGTCCACTGCAGGGGGCATGGGTTCCATCTCTGGTCAGGCAACTAAGATCTTGAATGCTACTAAGATCCCTCATGCCAAATGCCTCTGCCAAAAAATAAATAAATAAAAAGCAATCTGAAAAATGACTTAAAAAAAAAACACCATAGGATTTCACTTATATGTGGAATCTAAAAATAAATTAATTAACTAAATAACTAAACAAAACAAACACATAGATAGAGAAAACAGATTAGTGGTTACCAGAGGGAATGGGAAGAAGGGGGAAACTGGTAAAGGAGGTCAAATGTATGGTGACAGAAACTGAACTTTTGCTGGGGATTATGCTGTAGTGGGTATATACAGAAGTCAAAGTATAATACTGCATACATAAAACTTCTATAATGTCCTAAACCAATCCTACCTCAATTTAAAAAGAAAGAATCTAGTGTACAAAACTGTGAAACTTTCTTCAGATTTCACTACATCTTTCTAAAAGCATCTGCTGCTGCTGCTGCTGCTGCTGCTGCTAAGTCACTTCAGTCGTGTCCAACTCTGTGTGACCCCATAGATGGCAGCCCACCAGGCTTCCCGGTCCCTGGGATTCTCCAGGCAAGAACACTGGAGTGGGTTGCCATTTCCTTCTCCAATGCATGCAAGTGAAAAGTGAAAGTGAAGTCGCTCAGTCGTGTCCGACTCACAGCGACCCCATGGACTGCAGCCTACCAGGCTCCTCTGTCCCTGGGATTTTCCAGGCAAGAGTACTGGAGTGGGGTGCCATTTACCTCTTCCCTATTACCTGGAGTACTTACAGTGACAATATCAAGGGGCCTGTCTGTCTAGATTTTGACCCTTGATTTAGGCAAGATTACTACTAATCTTGGAAAAGTTAGTTAACCACACGGGGTTTTTTGTGAAGAGGAAATACAATCTGGCATGTAAAGTACTTGATATATATCAATTGCTCAGTAAATGTTAAAGAGAACAACAAGGAAGAGGGAAGTAGGTGATAGACAAATGACAGAGAGACAGATGACACAGAGTTTCCTCTTTATTCAATGTTTACTTTAAAAATAAAGTACATAAATTTATATTACATAGAATCACAAAGGTGTTACCACATTTGTGAGGTCATAGCTTAAATTTGGGAATTTTAATTTAAAACCTTGGAGATGTTGGTTAATTTAATAATTATGCCTTAAAATCCTGCTATGTATAAATGCTGTCTAATTGTCTTCTCTCTGTTCTTAAATTAGGGCAGCCTATTCTACAGTAGTGTAGTTCCTATTCTACAGTAGGTGAAACTTAAATGTGAAATCAACATCTTTTATTGTTCTGAGTATTTATTTTGTAATCAAATTCACTTTTTGATTTTTGGTTGGATATGTTCCTAGCAGTAATATTAGACAAAATCTTGATGTATTACCACTGTCAAGAATAAAATAATTTATGTACAATTTAAAGCAAAAGAATCTAGATAAATAATTTTGCTTCCAGTCATTATAGAATAACTAGTACCAGATTTGCTTTTTGCTAAAAAGAATGCTAAAACTAGACAAAATATATAAGGCAACTGTTGGAAGACACTGAATAGCAGACAGGGAAGGGCTATTTTCTTTTTTAAAACTATTTTATTTATTTATTTACTTACTTATTTATTTTGGTTGCACCATGTGGCATGTGGGATATTAATTCCCTGACCAGGGATCAAATCCATGCCCCCTGCATTGAAAGCCCAGAGTCTTAACCACTGGCCCACCAGAGAGGCTCTACAGGGCTATTTTCTAGGAGAGACGGGAAACATACAAAGTCAGGCAACATGGAGATTGTCAATCTCACTGAGCAAAGGAAGCAATGATTGGAGTTCCAGGTGGCCAAAGTGACTGAAATTGGCTAAACAGGGTAATAGGAAGAGGAAGTCACACAGAAAGACTGAAGCTCAAAACTAAGATGAGGATTCATTGTAGGTTCTTGGCCAAGGTATAGGTGGTGCATGAAGCCTAGAAAAGATGGCCTGCTTAGAGGTTGAGTCATAATTTTTAAAGCGATAGTCTAGAGGAAAATTTTAAGGAGACCTCTGACTGGAGATAACAGAGATCACACAAGGCTAGCCGAATCAGAATAGAAATATTTTGCTGAGTACCTTGGGCACTAAGTTTAAACTCTAGAAATGTGATGCATTATGAGTAAGCATCTGACTATAGGATAAGGACCATACTCTATGATTAGCACAAAACTGAAACAGACTCAACCTAATGAAGAATAAAATTGAGTCTAGTAGGACCAAAAGGATTAGCCAGCACTTTAACTGCTTGCCAAAATAAAACTCGTCACCTAGTAAAAGAAAATATTATGACCTATTTTCCATAAAATGTACCATCTTTAATGTCAGATACAAAAGCAAAACCTACTAGACATGTGACTGAGTAGGAAAATATGACCTAAAATCAAAAGGAAAAAATGCAGTCAGCAGAAATAGACCCCAAAATGACCCAGATTATAAAATTAGCAGACAAGAACTTTAAACCAGATATTATAAATGTATATGTTCCAAGACTTAAAGAAAAAGGTAGTTATAGTAAGCGAGAAAATGAGAAACCTTGAAGGCAAGTGTAAACTATTTATAATAAAACCTAAACAGATCTTACAGAATTGAAAAGTAAAATATCTGAAATGAAAATTTCACTGGATGGGCTTAAGAGGAATTTGGGGCTGGCAGAAAAAGAAAGGATTAGTGAATTTGAAAACAAATCGATAGAAGTTATCCAATCTGAGGGACAGAGATTAAAGGAAAATAAATGAAAGAGACTCAGTTACCTGTGGGACAATATTAGGCATACATGTAAGCTGAGTCTCAGAAGGAAAAGAAAGAGCAAATAGGATAGGGGAAAAATTTTTTTTAAGAAATAATGGCTTATAGTTTCCCAAATGATTAAAAACATCTACTTAAAAATACAGGAAGCTCAAGTTTTATAGGCGAATGATGACTCAATGGTAAAGAATCACCTGCCAAGGAGGGAGACATGAGTTTGATCCTCCTGCCTCAGGAAGATCCCCTAGAGAAGGAAATGGCTGCTGCTGCTGCTAAGTCGCTTCAGTCGTGTCCGACTCTGCGTGACCCCATAGATGGCAGCCCACCAGGCTTCCCGGTCCCTGGGATTCTCCAGGCAAGAACACTGGAGTGGGTTGCCATTTCCTTCTCCAATGCATGCAAGTGAAAAGTGAAAGTGAAGTCGCTCAGTCGTCTCCGACTCTTAGCGACCCCATGGACTGCAGCCCACCAGGCTCCTCCATCCGTGGGATTTTCCAGGCAAGAGTACTGGAGTGGGGTAACATTGCCTCACTCCAGTATTCTTGCCTGGGAAATCCCACGGACAGAGGAGCCTGGTGGGCTATAGTCCATGAGGTCACAAAGAGTTGGGTATGGCTTAGCAACTGAACAACAAATAGTATTGAGTTATAATTTTGGACTTCTCCCTACTTCTAACCCAAGACACAGCTTTATTTAAAACTTCTCTTCATTATCCTAGTACCTAAAGTTGATTTTTTTTTCAAACTGTGCATGGTTATAATGGAATAACCTCAGGATAGTAAAAATTTTTCCTTTGATATCATTTCTCAGTACTTTAAGGTCTAGAACAAAGCTTCACTTTGTAAAACATACATTACTACACAAGTATAAATTATTAGAGTCTGAGACATCCAAATGTTTCTCAACACATCCAGAGATAAAATTTTACCAGCTATTGGGCATCCTTTAGCTTAGTCAAGTTGACTGATTAAACATCACAGACCTCAACTGTGACTCTTCTGCCTGCCTGCCTGCTAAGTCACTTCAGTTATGTCTGACTATTTGTGACCCCATGGACTGTAGCCCACCAGTCTCCACTGTCCAGAGGATTCTCCAGGCAAGAATACTAGAGTGGGTTGCCATGCCCTCCTCCAGGGATCTTCCCAACCCAGGGATCGAATCTACATCTCTTTATATCTCCTGCATTGGCAGGTGGGTTCTTTACCACTAGCACCACCTGGGAAGCCCATGACTCTTCTACTCAGAGATAAAGTTATTCCAGATCAGGAAATTATCCAGGAACAACAGAATGTAATCATTTGGACAGCACTCTAACCAACACTTCGCCTTATGTAATCAACATTATTATAGACATTTTAGAGATAAGGAAATTGAGGCTGAGGGAGACTGAGAGGGCTACTGGTACAGTTGAACTAGAACTCCAATCTTGTGGTTCAATTCAGTTCAAATGATTTTGGTTGAGAAGAGCAGCGAGATTAGTGACCTGGGCTGGTGGAAGGAGTCCTCATCTTGGGGCAGATCATGAGAATGCAGCCATAAGTAGTTACTGAAATTGCCTATATCAACAGTATTGGGGAAGAGAATAGACTTGGCATTTCAAAGAGATGACAGGACCCTGCATCCAGGATGAACTGGTCTGTGTTCTTTCAAAATTCACTTAAATTTTTCTATTCACTTATAACTTGGCTGTAAAGGAGTTTTATATGTTAATTTTTCAAACTTGCATAAATTGGAGGAAAGACTTTCAATATTCTTTCCCTTAAATGCCAGGATTATCCTAAACCAGAGCAAAGTATGTAAAACTTCATAACATCTGGATGAGATTTAAAGATTTCAATAGTGTGTTCCCTGGGGTTGGCTTGGCTGTGCATTACCATGCTTCTCTAATGTGCTTGTATAATTATTATATGAATGTATTGATTTTGCAGGATTCATAGTCTCTGCAATTTCTCATTGATTAGTCCAGGGTTGATTTTATTGAAGGCTAAACAAGGACCTCCAGGAATTGAAGAAGTGCAAAAATGAATGCAATACAAGATTTCTTTCTATCTACTGAATCTCCTGTGGAAACTTTGCTAGCATTTGTCAGTGGAGCTCCCTAAGTACCAGCGCAGAGCTAGGAAGCTTCTGGCAATTTTAAGAAAAATGTTTAGGTTCAATAATAAAAGTTTACTGGAAGCACCTCTGATTTTCTTTTCCTGCCCTTTTTTATGGGCTTGGTTGTTTTGCTAAATTAAGTTTGAGGTTCACTCGCTTTGTTATAGCACCACGTTAATGAGGCCAAAATGTCAGGCTCCATCTCTGTAGTGACAAACTGCACCCCTAACCTCAGGGAGCTTCTCTGGTAGAGGAAAACAGGAAGGATATTTGCAAAAACAAAGAAAACAATTTCAGGTCCTGATACAGAGACTGGCATCACTTTCACTTACACAAAATAACAAATTGTTCCCCTCTGTTAAGACAGAAAAACCCAAAGGAAATTATTAGTGTCATAGAAGAAATAAGATTTCCAAAAAGAAAAAAATCAGAAGGTCCAAAAATGATTAACACAAAACCAAACCCACGGTTTAGAAGATGAAAATTTTCAGCCATTTGGTTTGAGATGCCCCAGTGATTATTTGGCCTAAATGTGCTAAACAGTCCAGGTTGAACAGTGAGTAATTAAAATCTGATTAATTCTTATCAGGTTAGCAAAGAGTGCTGCTTTTCACCACCCCCCACCCCCAAATTGGCAATGTACCTGAACATTAAATTTAATTTGTCATTTTGGACATTTCACTGGCTATATTGTAACATAGTTAGAAGCACATTTGCCACTCTGTCCTTTTTTGACATCAGTTCTTCCTACACTATGCACATTAGGTAAATACTAAAATATAGGTAGGACAGAGTACTTTTGAAATTTTCTCATTTAGGAACACCACAGTGAACTAATTGTGATTCACGATATCAACATTGCTTCTTGGCAGTTGCTACCAGCAAAAAATAATAAAATGTGAATGAACAAATTACTGTTTAAACAGCAATACTTTTGATAATTAGCAGATATACTGGGGGATAAATAGGGGGGAGAAAATCTGAAAAGAGAAAAAAGGGATTTAAATTTAAATAGAATTTCTTTTAACATTTCCCCCATTGTACAAAAGTCCATCTTTAATTCATATTACAGTGAGTAATTTGTAATGCTGTGTCAAAATAGATATGCAAAGAGGATATGCATTTGAATTTTAAATCTGATCCCTAAGTTTGAATTTAATATCATGCCCTAACTGAGTCCTGTATGTGGAATGGGAATTTTGAATCTGCTTTGAATGTCATAAGGATCAGCAATCATGCATAGTGTTATCATTGTTCATTATCTATCATGACTTGTGAAAAGAACATGAAATGGCATTAATCATTATTTTCTACTACTAATAATATACTTTCAATGCAAATTTCACCATTTTCTAAATATCTGGCAGCAGGAAAATCTTCATCGCACCCACAAACCACCCCTTCCTTTATTCTGCATTTGCAGCTGGAAGCCTTGGTAACTGCTAAAACACATCCCCTACCAAAGGAAAGATTTAGACCTTACAACGTTAAAGAAAAACTGAACTCCTGACCCTAAACCCAAATACCTACAATCATAAAATCATCGGGTTCCAGGGGACTTCTGGAGTCATCAACTCATTTGTCAGGGAAAATAAAGGCCAGTTTGGTAAACTGATTTGCCCAAGGTCAGTCAGCTGGTTAAAGGCAGAGAGGGGAATGGAAACCAGATCTCCTGACTTCAGGTTGAATGTTCTTCCCAATATATGAAATGAGCAGAATAACATCAGCTTTAGAAGCAAAGGCTTTAGGATAAAACAGACCTGGGACTTATTTCTGATTCTACTAATTCTTTGTTTTAATTTCTTCATCTAAAAAATATATAAGCTGATGATACAGGCTAGGCATGTCATTGTGAGGATTACATGATATAATGCGCAGAAAGTACTTAACTGTAAGGCTGGCAAACATAAACACTCAATAAATATTAACAATGGATATTATTATTAACTCATCTTGCTTAAACAACAATTTTTGTTCATATAAGTAACCTTTGTCTCCCACTTCCCCTCCAAATAAAACACAAACTCTACATTATATTTATTTATATATATATATATATCTGGAGAATCCCAAGGGCAGATGAGCCTGTCAGGCTACAGTCCATAGGGTCACAAAGAGTGGGACACAACTTAAGTGACTGAGCATGCATGTACACATATATATATATGCATATATTTATACACACAATATATATATAAAACACTTGAAACCCAGAATGGAATAAGTGAACCTTGCTGACTTAACTATTAAACTCTAGTGATAACAAATAAGACCTCATGTGACACCCCATTGAGGAAAGCTGTCAAAGCATGACTGAACAATACTTTTCAGTTCCCCACATATCAGTACAGCAGCTTATAAACCACAAAGAAAGCATTCTCCTATTTCAACATTAAACAGCCTTGTGGGATAAGTAGAGAAGACACTCTCGACTCCATTTAACAGAGGAGCAAATGGAGTCTCAGAGAGGTAATGAGTGACCTGCCTAAGATTATACAGTTGGGAAGGATGAAGCTTAGACTAAAGATCAGGGTTCTGTTTTATCAACAAGGGAAAACAAGAGATTCGAAGAAGCCAACATCACATACTACAAGGCAGATCTTTTCCAGTGTGTCTTCAAGGCCTGTAAAATGATCCTAATGACCTTGTTTGCCTGCCTATCCAACTCCCAACACAGAGCTGCCCCTTTAGCACAACTGGAAAGTGAGCAACCATGGTGATGGAATGAGCTGGTGGTCTTTACCCAGGTCAATGTTGCATGTGTTTGTGTGTGGTGGGGGAGGGGTGCACAGGGGAGTAATCAAGGAAGCAGAGAGAGAGGGAAAGGTTGACTGATGAGGCTAACTGCTTAACCAGAAAAGTTCAGCTTGTTGCTACCAGGACAAGGATACTAGGCAGTTAGTAGCCATATCCTAAAGGTCAAAGGTGGAATAAGAGGGTCACTGGGGCTGTTACCGATCTACAAAGAGCCCTTGACCCACATTAGAGATGGAGACAAGCGTATTCACCAGAACTGTCTTCAGTCAGAACACCCCCGCCGCCAAGTCGCTTCAGTCGTGTCCGACTCTGTGCGACCCCATGGACTGCAGCCTACCAGGCTCCTCCATCCATGGGATTTTCCAGGCAAGAGTACTGGAGTGGGGTGCCATTGCCTTCTCCCAGTCAGAACACAGTATGCACTGAATAATTTGAGAAGCTGTTGGGAACTTCATAAGAGTATTCTGAAGGAGATCAGCCCTGGGATTTCTTTGGAAGGAATGATGCTAAAGCTGAAACTCCAGTACTTTGGCCACCTCATGTGAAGAGCTGACTCATTGGAAAAGACTCTGATGCTGGGAGGGATTGGGGGCAGGAGGAGAAGGGGATGACAGAGGATGAGATGGCTGGATGGCATCACTGACTCGATGGACGTGAGTCTGGGTGAACTCCGGGAGTTGGTGATAGACAGGGAGGCCTGGCGTGCTGCGATTCATGGCGTCGCAAAGAGTCGGACACGACTGAGCGACTGATCTGGTCTGATCTGATCTGTGGCTGTATTGGCCTGGACTTTTGGGTTTTAAATAAGATTTGTTTATAATATAATTTATCCTCTCAATCATAACACTTCTAAGAGTAAAATAAGACACTATTAATAACTATGCTGGGATTCACACAGAGTCGGACACGACTGAAGTGACTTAGCAGCATTAGCAGCAATAACTATGCTGGAACAATGAGTATAAACTCGGACTGTCCCAAAATGAAGACACATGCTCACCCTAGTTTTAAGTGTTGGAAGTCAAATAAAACTGGCTTAAGCAAAATAACATTTATTGGTGCCAGTGTTTGAAAAGTCCAGTGGTAAGTCTGACTTCAAGGATGCCAGTCTCCAAGACTCACTCTCTCTCACACCATCTCTCTGTTCTGCTTCCCCTCTCTCAAATATGCCCAGTCCCTCTACTGTCCCCTGGCACCTCCAGGCTTACATCCTGCATCCAAGCAACTACAGCTTCTCTTTCCCAACACTCTTCCAAAGTCTAAGAAAAGTTTCACTGGTCCACTTGGTTCTCAAGCCCATCCTTGACCCAGTCACTGTGGCCATGAGGGAATGGAATAAGCTGATTGGCCAAATCTGTATCATAAGTAAAGGAGCCATAGTACATAAATACAATGGAATACTGCTACTACTAAGTCACTTCAGTCATGTCCAACTCTGTGCAACCCCATAGACAGCAGCCCACCAGGCTCCCCCGTCCCTGGGATTCTCCAGGCAAGAACACTGGAGTGGGTTGCCATTTCCTTCTCCAATGCATGAGAGTGAAAAGTGAAAGTGAAGTCGCTCAGTCGTGTCTGACCCTTAGCTACCCCATGGACTGCAGCCTACCAGGCTCCTCCATCCATGGGATTTTCCATGCAAGAGTACTGGAGTGGGGTGCCATTGCCTTCCCCACCATGGAATACTACTCAGCCATAGAAAAGAACAAAATAATGCCATTTGTAGCAACATGAATGCAGCTAAAGATTATTATGCTAGGGAGGCGGTTCTAAGATGGCAGAGGAATAGGACAGGAAGACCACTTTCTCCCCCACAAAATTCATCGAAAGAACATTTGAGCACCAAGCAAATTCCACAGAACAACTTCTGAATGCTGGCAGAGGACATAGGCACCCAGAAAAGCAGCCCATTGTCTTTGAAAGAAGGTAGGATGAAATATAAAAGATAAAAAGAGTGACAAACGAGTTAGGGATGGAGATCCATCCCGGGAAGGGAATCTTAAAAAGAGAAGTTTCCAAACACCAGGAAACACTCTCGGGTGGGTCTGTGGCGAGACTTGGAATCTCAGAGGGCAAAATAACTGGGAAGAAAAATAAATAAATAATTAAAACCCACAGATTATGTGCCCAACAGCAACTCTCAGTGGTGCAACAGCCCAGATGCTCGCATCCCCCACTAGCAAGTGGGGGGGAGGGACAGGGAGGAGCGGGTGGCATTGCTTAGGATAAGGACCAGGCCTGAATGCCCTGAGGACAATCTGAGGGAACTAGCTTGAGATAGCAACCCAGACTGTGGGATAGCTATACCGCGATCCTGCGAAAAGCCCTAACCACCACCAGGTATGCTCACAGAACAAAGGACTGAGAAGAGCTAGCCAGCTGCGTACTGGCCTGTCCCCCCGCCAGAGACAGGCAGGCAAGGGCAGCCAGAGCCAGAAGGGGCAATCACGGCCCCAGAGAGGTATCCTATACCAAACTACAAGCAGACTTCATTGCTAACCAAGACTTCTTGGGATTTTGGATGGTCAACATTTGCCGGGAGGGTCGCAGCCAGAGATCAGCTTCCCAGAATGGAGAAGACATGCCCATTGTACACCCAGAAAACCAAGCAGCTGGGACCGGGGAGGGGATAAGTCACAGCCTTCAACTGGGGGCGACTATATGCACCAAGGACCTGCTCACGTGAGCTGCTCAGACCTGGGATGGACGCAAAAGGCAGGCTGACCAAGTCTGCACCTTTGTGGAGTACCTGAGAACCTGAACTTGAGCAGCTTAGACCTGGGGAGTGCATGCAAACCAGGGCCCACATCCGACAGTTCCCGGCAGAGCAACCTAGAGTCTGAGCAGTGTAGACTGGGAAAGCACACACGCCGTGAGCAGGGACAAACCCAGTGTGGCTGAATCACTGTGAACACACACCAGTGATATTTGTTTGAGTGTTCTTCCCTAACCAAAGCACGACTGAACAAGCAAGCCTTAAAAAAGTGACCACTACTGTGCCCCTTGTGTCAGGGTGGAAATTAGACACTGAAGAGACCAGCAAACAGAAGAAGCTAACATAAACAGAGGGAACCACTTTGGAAGTGACAGGTGCAATAGATTAAAACCCTGCAGTTAGCACCGACTACATCAGTTCAGTTCAGTTCAGTTCAGTCACTCAGTCGTGTCCAACTCTTTGCGACCCCATGAATTGCAGCATGCCAGGCCTCCCTGTCCATCACCAACTCCCAGAGTTCACTCAGACTCACGTCCATCGAGTCAGTGATGCCATCCAGCG
>NW_011495079.1:2218585-2223749 GCF_000754665.1 Bison bison bison
TATCTAGGTTGGTCATAACTTTCCTTCCAAGGAGTAAGTGCCTTTTAATTTCATGGCTGCAGTCATCATCTGCAGTGATTTTGGAGCCCAAAAAGTAAATTCTGACACTGTTTCCACTGTTTCCCCATCTATTTCCCATGAAGTGATGGGACCAGATGCCATGATCTTTGTTTTCTGAAAGATGAGTTTTAAGCCAACTTTTTCACTCTCCTCTTTCACCTTCATCAAGAGGCTTTTTAGTTCCTCTTCACTTTCTGCCATAAGGGTGGTGTCATCTGCATATCTGAGGTTATTAGGGAGGGGCTTATAGAACGTGAGAAGTACAAGCCAGACCAAGGAACTATCTGAAAATGAACTGACCCCACACTGTCCTCAACAGCTCCAGAGAAAGTATTAGATATATTTTTACTATTATCATTTTTTAAATAAAAAAAAACTTTTATTTTTTTGTTGTTATTTTTAAGTCCCCATTACTCCTTTAATTTTCATTCTTATAACCCACTATTACCTTGCAAAGAAAAAAAAGAAAGACTCTATTTTTAAACCAAACTTCATATATATATATTTTATAATTTCTGTGACTTTGTGTTATTTTTTGTTTGTTTGTTTGTTGGTTTTTTTTTTTTTGGTTTTTTGTTGTGTTTTCATTTTTCTTTAATATTGTATTTTTGAGAATCTAACCTCTACTCAAGATTTTTAATCTTTGCTTTTTGGTATTTGCTATTACCTTTGTTGGAGAAGGCGATGGCACCCCACTCCAGTACTCTTGCCTGGAAAATCCCATGGACAGAGGAGTCTGGTAGGCTGCAGTCCATGGGGTTGCGAAGAGTCGGACACGACTGAGTGACTTCACTTTGACTTTTCACTTTCATGCATTGGAGAAGGAAATGGCAACCCACTCCAGTGTTCTTGCCTGGAGAAACCCAGGGACGGGGGAGCCTGGTGGGCTGCCGTCTATGGGGTCGCATAGAGTTGGACACGACTGAAGCGACTTAGCAGCAGCAGCAGCATTACCTTTGTACCTTTAAGAACCCAATCTTCAGTATCCATTTTTACTTGGGAGTGAGATCATCGGCCTGATTGCTCTCCCCCTCTTTTGACTCTCCTTTTTCTCCACCAGGTCGCCTCTATCTCCCCCCTCCCCCTTTTCTTCTCTACCCAACTAGGTGAATCTCTTTGTGTGTTCTGGGCTGTAGAGAACACTTAGGGAACTGATTACTGGCTGGATCTGTCTCTCTCCTTTTGATTTCCCCTTTTATCTTCTGGCCACCTCTGTCTCCTTCCTCCCTCTTCTTTTCTCTGTGTAATGCTGTGAACATCTCTGAGGGATCCAGACAGTGGAGAGCACACTGGGAAGTGATTACTGGCTAGTTTGCTGTCTCCCCTTTTGACTCCCCCTCTTCTCCTCCTGGTCACCTCTCTCTCCCTACTCTCTCTTCTCTTTTCCATGTAACTTTGTGTACCTCTCCAGGTGTCCCTCACTGTGGAGAAACTTTTCATCATTAACCTAGATGTTTTTATCATCAGTGCTGTATAGATGGATAAGTCTTGAGGCTACTGTCAGAATAAGACTGAAAACCAGAAGCAGGAGGATTAAGTCTAAATCCTGAGAACATCAGAGAACTCCTGACTCCAGGGAACATTAATCGACTGGAGCTCATCAAATGCTCCATACCTACACTGAAACCAAGCACCACCCAAGGGCCAACAAGCTCCAGAGCAAGACATACCATGCAAATTCTCCAGCAACACAGGAACATAACCCTGAGCCTCAATATAGAGGCTGATCAAAGTCACACCAAACCCACTGACATCTCAAAACTTATTACTGGACATTTCATTGCATTCCAGAAAGAAGAAATCCAGCCCCACCCACCAGAACACCGACACAAGCTTCCCTAACCAGAAAACTTTGACAAGCCACCTGTCCAACCCCACCCACCGTGAGGAACCTCCACAATAAAGAGGAACCACCAACTGCCAAAATACAGAAAGGCCACCCCAAACACAGCAATATAAACAAGATGAAAAGGCAGAGAAATACCCAGCAGGCAAAGGAACAGGATAAATGCCCACCAAACCAAACAAAAGAGGAAGAAATAGGGAATCTACCTGATAAAGAATTCCAAATAATGATAGTGAAAATGATCCAAAATCTTGAAAACAAATTGGAGTTACAGATAAATAGCCTTGAGACAAGGATTGAGAAGATGCAAGAAAGGTTGAACAAGGACCTAGAAGAAAGAAAAAAAAGTCAATATATAATGAATAATGCAATAAATGAGATAAAAAACACTCTGGAGGGAACCAACAGTAGAATAGTGGAGGCAGAAGATAAGATACGTGAGGTAGAAGATAGAATAGTAGAAATAATTGAAACAGAGAGGAAAAAAGAAAAAATAATTAAAAGAAATGAGAACAACCTCAGAGACCTCTGGGACAATGTTAAATGCCCCAACAATTGAACCATAGGAGTCCCAGAAGAAGAAGACAAAAAGAAAGACGATGAGAAAATATTTGAGGAGATAATAGTTGAAAACTTCTCTAAAACGGGGAAGGAAATAATCACCCAAGTCCAAGAAACCTAGAGAGTCCCAAACAGGATAAACCCAAGGAGAAACACCCCAAGACACATATTTATCAAATTAACAAAGATCAAACACAAAGAACAAATATTAAAAGCAGAAGGGAAAAACAACAAATAACACACAAGGGGATTCCCATAAGGATAACAGTTGATCTTTCAATAGAAACTCTTTAGGCCAGGAGGGAATGGCAGGACATACTTAAAGTGATGAAAGAAAATAACCTACAGCCCAGATTACTGTACCCAGAAAGGATCTCATTCAAATACGAAGGAGAAATCAAAAGCTTTACAGACAAGCAAAAGCTGAGAGAATTCAGCACCACCAAACCAGCTCTCTAACAAATGCTAAATAATCTTCTCTAGACAGGAAACACAGAAAGGGTGTATAAACTTGAACCCCAAACAATAAAGTAAATGGCAACGGGATCATACTTATCAATAATTATCTTAAATTGTAAATGGGTTGAATGCCCCAACCAAAAGACAAAGACTGGCTGAATGGATACAAAAACAAGACCCCTATATATGTTGTCTACAAGAAACCCAACTTGAAACAAGGGACACATTCAGACTGAAAGTGAAAGGCTGGAAAAGGATATTTCATGAAAATAGAGACCAAAAGAAAACAGGAGTAGCAATACTCATATCAGATAAAATAGACTTTAAAACAAAGGCTGTGAAAAGAGACAAGATGGACACTACATAATGATCAAAGGATCAATCCAAAAAGAAGATATAACAATCATAAATATATATGCACCCAACATAGGAGCACCACAATATGTAAGACAAATGCTAACAAGTATGAAAGGGGAAATTAATAATAACACAATAATAGTGGGAGACTTTAATACCCAACTCATACCTATGGATAGATCAACTAAACAGAAAATTAACAAGGAAACACAAACTTTAAATGATACAATGGACCAGTTAGACCTAATTGATATCTATAGGACATTTCACCCCAAAACAATTAATTTCACCTTTATCTCAAGCACACACGGACACTTCTCTAGGATAGATCACATCCTGGGCCATAAATCTAGCCTTGGTAAATTCAAAAAAATTGAAATCATTCCAAGCATCTTTTCTGACCACAATGCAGTAAGATTAGATGTCAATTACAGGAGAAAAACTATTAAAAATTCCAACATATGGAGGCTGAACAACACGCTGCTGAATAACCAACAAATCACAGAAGAAATCAAAAAAGAAATCAAAATATGCATAGAAATGAATGAAAATGAAAACACAACAACCCAAAACCTATGGGACATTGTAAAAGCAGTACTAAGGGGAAGGTTCATAGCAATACAGGTTTACCTCAAGAAACAAGAAAAAAGTCAAATAAATAACCTAACTCTACACCTAAAGCAACTTGAAAAGGAAGAAATTATGAACTCCAGGGTTAGTAGAAGGAAAGAAATCTTTAAAATTAGGGCAGAAATAAATGCAAAAGAAACAATAGAGACCATAGCAAAAATCAACAAAACCAAAAGCTGGTTCTTTGAGAAGATAAATAAAACTGACAAACTATTAGCCAGACTCATCAAGAAACAAAGGCAGAAAAATCAAATCAACAAAATTAGAAATGAAAATGGAGAGATCACAACAGACAACACAGAAATACAAAGGATCATAAGAGACTATTATCAGCAACTATATGCAAATAAAATGGACAACGTGGAAGAAATGGACAAATTCTTAAAAAAGTACAACTTTCCAAAACTGAACCAGGAAGAAATAGAAAATCTTAACAGACCCATCACAAGCACGGAAATTGAAACTGTAATCAGAAATCTTCCAACAAACAAAAGCCCAGGACCAGACGGCTTCACAGCTGAATTCTACCAAAAATTTAGAGAAGAGCTAACACCTATCCCGCTCAAACTCTTCCAGAAAATAACAGAGGAAGGTAAACTTCCAAACTCATTCTAAGAGGCCACCATCACCCTAATACTAAAACCTGACAAAGATGCCACACAAAAAGAAAACTACAGACCAATATCACTGATGAACATAGATGCAAAAATCCTTAACAAAATTCTAGCAAACAGAATCCAACAACATATTAAAAAGATCATACATCATGACCAAGTGGGCTTTATCCCAGGGATGCAAGGATTCTTCAAATCCACAAATCAATGAATGTAATACACCACATTAACAAATTGAAAAATAAAAGCCATATGACTATCTCAATAGATGCAGAGAAAGCCTTTGACAAATTGCAACATCCATTTATGATAAAAACTCTCCAGAAAGCAGAAATAGAAGAAACATACCTCAACATAATAAAAGCTATATATGACAAACCCTCAGCAAACATTATCCTCAATGGTGAAAAATTGAAAGCATTTCCCCTAAAGTCAGGAACAAGACAAGGATGCCCACTCTCACCACTACTATTCAGCATAGTTTTGGAAGTTTTGGCCACAGCAATCAGAGCAGAAAAAGAAATAAAAGGAATCCAGATTGGAAAAAAAGAAGTAAAACTCTCACTGTTTGCAGATGACATGATCCTCTACATAGAAAATCCTAAAGACTCCACCAGAAAATTACTAGAGCTAATCA
>NW_011495079.1:2223849-2224617 GCF_000754665.1 Bison bison bison
CCATGTTCATGTATTGGAAGAATCAATATAGTGAAAATGAGTATACTACCCAAAGCAATCTATAGATTCAATGCAATCCCTATCAAGCTACCAATGGTATTCTTCACAGAGCTAGAACAAATAATTTCACAATTTGTATGGAAATACAGAAAACCTCGAATAGCCAAAGCAATCTTGAGAAAGAAGAATAGAACTGGAGGAAGCAACCTGCCTGACTTCAGGCTCTACTACAAAGCCACAGTCATCAAGACAGTATGGTACTGGCACAAAGACAGAAATATAGATCAATGGAACAAAGTAGAAAGCCCAGAGATAAATCCACACACCTATGGACATCTTATCTTTGACAAAGGAGGCAAGAATATACAATGAAGAAAAGACAATCTCTTTAACAACTGGTGCTGGGAAAACTGGTCAACCACTTGTAAAAGAATGAAACTAGAACACTTTCTAACACCATACACAAAAATAAACTCAAAATGGATTAAAGATCTAAACATAAGACCAGAAACTATTAACCTCCTAGAGGAAAACATAGGCAAAACATTCTCCATCATAAACCACAGCAGGATCCTCTATGACCCACCTCCCAGAATATTGGAAATAAAAGCAAAACTAATCAAATGGGACCTAATTAAACTTAAAAGCTTCTGCACAACAAAGGAAACTATAAGCAAGGTGAAAAGACAGCCTTCAGAATGGGAAAAAATAATAGCAAATGAAGCAATGGACAAAGAATTAATCTCAAAAATATACAAGCAACTCTTA
>NW_011495079.1:2224721-2238871 GCF_000754665.1 Bison bison bison
AACTCTTACAGCTCAATTCCAGAAAAATAAAAGACCCAATCAAAACGTGGGCCAAAGAACTAAACAGACATTTCTCCAAAGAAGACATACAGATGACTAAAAAACAGATGAAAAGACGCTCAACATCACTCATCAGAGAAATGCAAATCAAAACCACAATAAGGTACCATTTCACATCAGTCAGAATGGCTGCTATTCAAAAGTCTACAAGCAATAAATGCTGGAGAGGGTATGGAGAAAAGGGAACCCTCTTACACTGTTGGTGGGAATGCAAACTAGTACAGCCACTATGGGGAACAGTGTGGAGATTCCTTCAAACCTGGAAATAGAACTGTCTTATGACCCAGCAATCCCACTGCTGGGCATACACACTGAGGAAACCAGAATTGAAAGAGACACATGTACCCCAGTGTTCATCGCAGCACTGTTCATAATAGCCAGGACATGGAGGCAACCTAGATGTCCATCAGCAGATGAATGGATAAGAAAGCTGTGGTACATATACACAATGGAATATTACTCAGCCGTTAAAAAGAATACATTTGAATCAGTTCTAATGAGGTGGATGAAACTGGAGCCTGTTATACAGAGTAAAGTAAGCCAGAAAGAAAAACACCAATACAATATACTAGCGCATATATCTCTTGCCTGGAAAATCCCATGGATGGAGGAGCCTGGTAGGCTGCAGTCCATGGGTCGCTAAGAGTCGGACAGGACTGAGCGACTTCGCTTTCACTTTTCACTTTCATGCACTGGAGAAGAAAATGGCAACCCACTCCAGTGTTCTTGCCTGGAGAATCCCAGGGACTGGGGAGCCTGGTGGGCTGCCGTCTATGGGGTCGCACAGAGTCAGACACGACTATAGTGACTTAGCAGCAGCAGCAGCAGTGGCACATATATACGGAATTTAGAAAGATGGTAACAATAACCCTGTATGTGAGACAGCAAAAGAGACACAGATGTATAAAACAGTCTTTCAGACTCTGTGGGAGAGGGCGAGGGTGGGATGATATGGGAGAATAGCATTGAAACATGTATAATATCATATGTGAAATGAATCGCCAGTCCAGGTTGGATGCATGATACAGGGTGCTCGGGGCTGGCGCACTGGGATGACCCAGAGGGATGGGATGGTGGTTCAGGATGGGGAACACATGTACACTCATGGCAGATTCAAGTCAACGTATGACAAAACCAATACAATATTGTAAAGTAAAATTAATTAATTAATTTAAAAAATTATACTAAATGAAGTCAGTCAGAAAGACAAATACCACATGATGTCATTTATATGGGGAATCTAAAATATGACACATATAAACCTATCTATGAAACAGAAACAGAATCACAGACATAGAGAACAGACTGGTGGTTGCCAAGGAGGAGGGGTTTGGGCGAAGGATGGGTGGGAGTTTGGGGTTAGTAGATGTAAGCTTTTATACATGTGGATAAAAAATAAGATCCTACTATACAGCACAGAGAACTATATTCAATATACTATGATAAACCATGATAGAAAAGAACATATATGTACATACTTTGGCCACCTGATGCAAAGAGCTGACTCATTTGAAAAGACCCTGATGCTGGGAAAGATTGAGGGCAGGAGGAGAAGGGGACGGCAGAGGATGAGATGGTTCGATGGCATTACCGACTCAATGGACATGAGTTTGGGTAGACTCCAGCAGTTGGTGATGGACAGGGAGGCCTGGCGTGCTGTGATTCATGGGGTCGCAAAGAGTTGGACACAACTGAGCAAATGAGTTGAACTGAACTGATATATGTATAACTGAATCACTTTATTGTACAGCAGTAATTAATACAACATTGTAAATCAACTATACTTCAATTTAAAAAATCTGTATCATAAGTCCACGTTTGGACTTGAGGATAAGAGAGAGGGCAAGTCATCTACCCAAACCACATGGACGAAGCTTGGTCTAGTTATGATTCCCCAATGGAAAATCAAAAAATAAATTTGCAGGAAGGAGAATTATGCTAGGCACGTAACATTAATAATGTTCACTAACTCTAGGACTCATGTTTGGTTAATAACAACAGATAACATTTCCAGGATCCATATTAATGGCTCTATCTGGAATATCCCATTTAAACTTCAAAACAATTCTATAAGCTAGATACTTTATTGTATGCATCTATAGATGAGGTAACTTAGGTACAGAGAAAACTAAGTAACTTGCTCAAACTCACAAACCAGGACATGAAAAAGCCAAGACTAAAATCCAGACAAGTCAGGTTCCAGAGCTCGCACTCTTAGCCCTTACTCAGAGAACCATCCCATGCAAGCTATGCAAGCACACTTGGTTAGATCTCTTGGAACAACACAGGAGAGGTTTGGAGTGGATCAAAAGAAAGAAGGTAGGGCCAGTCAAGAAAAGCCTCCTCTCTATTGATTTACAGCCCCAAAGTCCTGATACAAAATACATCAGTACCTGACAGAGTGTCCCAAGGCCCTGCAGACCGCCAGCTTCTTGAGAAACGCACAGGAAGCAGCTTTATCTGTCTGGCTTCATCTATCTCCAAAACCCAAACAAGGAAGTCTCTCAACACCACTGAAAGGGTACACTCTAACAGTGGGTCCCATGAATTCAAAAAGCCCTCCATTAACAAACAACAAAAATTAACCTCAAAGAACGGAAAAAGTGGGGGTATGTTGCTGAGAAAGATTAAGGGCAGGAGGAGGAGGCAGCACAGGATGAAATGGTTGGATGGCATCATCAATTCAATGGACATGAGTCTGAGCAAACTCCCGGAGACAGTGAAGGAAGGGAAGCCTGGTGTACTGCAGTCCTTGGAGTCTCAAAGAGTCAGACACGTCTTAGCAACTGAACAACAGCAACAAAAATGTTTGCAAATTATTTTCCTTACAGCAAAGAATTTCTAATCATAGTTACAGAAAACAGACTTTAAAGATTCCAGAAATAATTTGGTTATGTAAATGCAGAGCACTACTTGGCAATTTTGAATGCAAGTGTATTTAAATATATTTGGCCATGTTTACTTGCACATTCCTAAATTAGACCTGAATAACTAGCTGATAGATACATAGTTACATATAGCTTGTTTGTAACAGAAAGATTGTTCAACCTATCTTCCTTTATAACTGAGCTTCCACAACCTTGATTTATTGGTGGGATTCAGGAAATTTGTCCCAAATAGAGTTATAGGGAATCACTTTAATTTGTATGCTAACTGCTTTTGATTTTCTTTTAGCATCATCAGTGGCCTTAATGATTGATTTTCAGTCTAGCTAAACCAGTTCATTATTATACATATTTCCCAGTAGGAAAGAGATTAGCTTAGCAGACAGTACACTTCGTTGTGCAAAGAAAGTTCTAGCTCATTCCACTGACATTTGAAAGTTTTCAAGGAACATGCCCCATGAGCAAGGTGTATAGGTTTTTAAAGAAAAGATCATAGCAACAACCAAAAAAGTAGTTAATTCTTTAATGAAATGACATAGATACAGTGAGGATATACATAATAGCTAAAGAGTTAAAGAATTTAGTGTCTGAGGTCAAGACTCTGGAGTTTGAATCTTAGCATCAGCCATTCCCAGTTACATGACCTTAGGCAGGTTACCTAACCTGTCTAGACCTTCATTTCCACACTATAAGATCAGAGCCGCTAGCAGTATCAACAATATCAAGCTGTTTGAGGATTAAATAAAATGCTGCATATGCTACATTCTGCATGGTTTGGGCTCAAAGGAAACCCTCAGTAAATATTAGCTTGATGTTGTTGTTGTTGTTGGAATTGCAAAGGAAAGGAATGCAAAGATATCTCTTTGGCCACCAGATACTTAATAACTTAAGTGAAAGTGAAGTCGATCAGTCGTGTCCGACTCTTCGCGACCCCATGGACTGCAGCCTACCAGGCTCCTCCGTCCATGGGATTTTCCAAGCAAGAGTTCTGGAGTGGGGTGCCATTGCCTTCTCCAAGGGGAATGAAATACAGAGTCACTCAAACAAGATCGACAATGTCCACTCAGCCCATTGTGATTTTTCTGCACACAGGCTAGAATTTATCTTTTTGAGTATCAACCCACGTTTGTCACAATGTCCCAATCAAGAATCAGGTGGGATCATGATTCCAGTGAATGATCTTTTAATTAATACAACAGTAAATTTTCATTCATTTCAGTTTTCTTTCTGACCCATATCGTATGCGAACATGCATCTCTTCCCTACCATAAAAATGAGAGTTTTGTCCTATACACTGTCTGCTATATCTTCTGCACCACCACCCCACCCCCACCAATGCCAACAATGCCACTAATCCTCCTTCAAAAGGCCTGTAGTGTTCCTAGCTGTAATTTTGCAAACTCAGAGGATGTGCTTTACATTATACTTGAGGCAGGTGCCAGACGGCACATTTCCCATTCTTATCCCCCAGGCCTCAGGGAAAATAGGACTGTATGATATGCAATGGCCATTCCTGCAGTTTCTGCCCTGATCCATGTTCTTTTCTTTGATGACACCACTGGATCTGCTTTTGGGAAGTTCCTCTAACCCACTGCACACAGTTACAGTGAGGGTGTCAGTTAAAGTGTCAACTTCTCCTGGACAGAAACGGACATATGGCCTGTATTTGTTTCCTGAAACAAATCACCACAAACTTGATGACTCAAGTAATGACAACGAATTTTCTCACAGAGGACCCCAGTCCACAATCCGGCTGCAGCGGGCTTGGTTCTCTCTGGAGGCTCTGAGGAGCAACCACCCCTTGTCTCCCTCCCATCTAAAGATGGTTGTTGCCCATGTTGGTGTTCCTCAGCTTGTAGACACATCACTCCTGTCTCTGCCTCCATTTTCACATCACCTTCTTTTCTATGTCCCTGTGTCTCCTTCTTTTCTGACTCTCATAAAGACACTCTTGTCAGATGCAGGGCCCACTCTAACCAAGTTAGATGTGTTGTATGGCTACATTTCCACCCTTTCCTCAATTATATCTGTGTGCGTGTGCCAAGTCGCTTCAGTCATGTCCAACTCTTTGAGACTCTACGAACTGTAGCCCACAAGGCTCCTCTGTTCATGGAATTCTCCAGTCAAAAATACTGGAGTGGGTTGCCATTTCTTTCTCCAGGGGATCTTCCCCACCCAGAGATTGAACCCTGCGTCTCTTATGCCTCCTGCAATGCTGCAATGCCAGGCGGGTTCTTTATCACTAGCACCACCTGGGAAGCCCAATAACATCTGTAAAAACACTTAGTCTAAATAAGGTCACACATTTTGAAGCTATGAGTGAACATGAATTTTGAGGGGATGCTATTAGACTTATTCCATGACCCAAGACAGGCCAATCCAAACCTCTTTCCTTGGAAATCCAAAAGAACTACTGTAAGTCCCCTACATACACAGAAGTTCTGTTCCAAGACCATGTTTGTAAGTCCAGTTTGTTGGTAAGTCCAACAAAGTTAGACTAGGTACCTAACTAACATAATCGGCTATATAGTACTGTACTATAACAGGTTTATAATACTTTTCACACAAATAACACATAAAAAACAAACACGAAAAATAAAGACATTTTCAATCATACAGTACTACAGTGCAGTGCCTTGAAAAGTACAGTAGTACAGTACAACAGATGGCATACAGGGGCTGGCTTCAAGTGAAGAAGCAAGAAGAGTTACTGACTGGAGGAAGGAGAGGAGGTGGGAGATGGTAGAGCTGAAGGACCATCAGCAATAGGAGATGCAGGGCAAGTTGCGTTTTCACTCAGTCTGACGTTGATGGAATGTTCACATCTTTGAAAGTTTGAAACTTGAAGCTTCATATGTAGGAGACTTACTATAAAACTATTTGAAACATGTTCAATTTCCCAGCAGAATCCTGAGGAGACAGCCCCCTCGTTCCTACTACCTATGTCCTAGAAGCTTCCCTGGTCTCCTACATTGCATGACTGAGCTATTTAGAGTCTCCTTCACTCTGTGCATTACCCAATAGCTTGGCAATAAATTCTCATGCAGCTTAACCAGATGGAATCAAGTTCTGCTACTAGAAACCTAAGGTGTCTAAAACAGAGATTGCAACATCTGAACCACCTCAGTCATGAAATGTAGAAATAAGAACAATGGATGTAAAGGCCTTTTTTTTTCAGACTTCCCAATGATTAAATAGTTCTTTGATCACAACTCTTCCACCCACCTAACTTAGAACATGTTATTCCTGGAGACTTTACCTGTTTGTCATAGTAATTTTTCTAGAAGTCTTAAAAGTTTATGCAAGTATGTAGGCAATAGTTCCCAGCATTCTTCCAAAATCTGAAAATGCTGACAGACTAAGAAGTTATCCTACAATGTTAGGGCAGGCTAATTAAGTCCTACACATTGACATTTTGGCGAAAAATGATAACTATGCTAATTAGCCAGTTAGAAAACGTTCACATCTCATTGTGCCAAATGAGAGGGGATTCCTTATAATTGTTCCTATAGGATTGCCAGCTACTGCTGGGGACATGATTGACTTACCTCCCAAGTCCCATGACCACTTAACTACCAAAGAAGTTCCCACCCAAACAGTGAGCAGGAGTCAGAGCTGGATAGGCTTCCTAGAATCACGGCTCATTACCACCGCATTCCAAAGTTTGGGGAACATAATGAGTCTTTGAAAGTGGAATGAGCATCGCCTCTGACTTCCTACAAGATCCCATGCCATCTCAAGATACAATGAAGCCAAAATGCTAACAAACTGGTACACGGTGAACACTGCAAACTTCTGAAGACACTGTGTAAGCTATAGTCCACGTTTTATAAAGAACATTTAGAGCTTTCAGGAAAGCATTGAAGTAAAATCCCTTTAGTAAATTTAGATTTACTAAATGTCAGGCAGAGAAATTAAAATATCAGTATACCACAGAGAGGTCAAAACTGAATTAACAACATGCAGACAAATTACTCAATCAAATACAATTTAACAAATTGTTGTGGACACCTACTATGTGCCTGACACTGAGTAGGATCAGCAGAGGATCAAAGATAAAAAATAAGAGACATGCCCTCAGAGAGTTTGCAGTCCAATAAGAAGGATGAGAGCAGAATGTAAATCCCAGAAATACAAGGGGGAAAAGGCTATAAGACAATTAGAAAGAGAAAAACAAATATGGTATATTAGTGCATATATATGGGATCTAGAAAGATGGTACTGATGAACCTGTTTGCAGGGCAGCAATAGAGATGCAGACACAGAGAACAGACTTGCAGACACAGTGAGGAAAGGAGTGCTCGTGCTCAGTCACTCAGTCACGTCCAACTCTTTGAGACCCCATGGACTGTAGCCCACCAGGTTCCTCTGTCCATGGAATTTTCCAGGCAAGAATACTGGAGTGGGTTACCATTTCCTCTTACAGGGCATCTTCCTCAAAGATTGAACCTGAGTTTCTTTTCATCTCCTGCATCAACAGGTGGATTCTTTACCACTGAGCCACCAGGGAAGCCAAGGGAAGGAGAAAGCGAGATAAACTGAGAGACTAGCATTGATACTATTTACATATTACCATATGTACAATAGATAATCAGTGGGAATTTGCTGTATGATGCAGAGAGATCAAACCCAGTGCTCTGTGACAACCTAGAGGGATGGGGTGGGGTGGAGGCAGGAGGGAGGTTCAAGAGGGAGGGAGCATGTGTATATCTAAGGCTGATTTATGTTGATGTATGGCAGAAAACAACCCAATGTTGTAAAGCAATTATCCTCCAGTAAAATAAATTTTAAAAGAAAAACGCTATAAGAAACAAAGTGCTAGAGGAAAAAGGATTACATCAGTTGCAAAGATCAATAAAGGCTTTCATAGAGGAAGTAAAAAACAGGGATGGTCCTTGATTGACAGATACGCAGAAAAGGTTAACCAGATGGAGAGTCAACCCAAGCAAAATCAAAGAAACAGGAAAATCCATGGTCTATTCAGAGGACAGAAATTAGTCTTTCTGAGATACAGGGTTCAGTAAAGAGGGAAACATGGCTGTAAAGTAGGTTGGAGCTACCCCAAGAAGAGACTTACAGGATAGGTGCATAATCTTGCTTATTCATGGCGGGCAATGGGGAGTCACTGAAGGTTTTTGCAAGGGTGCAGTCTGTTCGGCACTAGCTTGAGAAGGATCCATCTGGAGGCAATGGCAATGATAAGCAGAGGTTAGAGAGGTCAGTCAGCTGGGAGTCTGACTCAGCTTTAAGCAGGAGAGTTTGGAAAGAGAGGAGGGAAGGAGGACACCTGTGCAAGAGATAGGACAAGGTGCAAACCCAGAAGAGTTCCAACCCTGGCTGCATGGTAGCCTCTCGTGAGTAACATTACTGAAATAATGCCAGGGCCCACCCCAAACCAATTACATTAGAACCTCTGTGGTTGGGCTCGAGCGTTGGGATGTTTGAAAAGTTCACAAGGTGATTCCCATACACAGATAGTATTGACACTCATTTATTCTTCAAGGTATAGTTCCCAGATCAGCAGGCCCAACATCACCTGAGAGTATGTTGGAACTACAGACTCTCAGACTACTCCACTCAGAATACATGCATTAACAAGATGCCCAGGAAATATGTCCATACACATTTAAGATAGAGAAGCACAAACAAATACTTCTGGGTCAGGCCCTGAGATGCTTCAGGTCTAGTCAGTACCCAGGTGAAGCCAAGACAGGTCCACACACCACGCTTGAGAATGTGTTAGAAACGCAAGCGCTGTGCGTGGCCAGACCACCTCCTGGGGCTTCTGCTGCACTCTTGGGGTCCAGTTTCCTCCCTTCCACTCCATATCCTGGTGTCAGACCTCATCCCCATCTCTGCAACCTGTCACCACATTCACAGATGTCAAGAACAACTCCAGGAAAACAGTTCGGCTATTCCTCAAGAAGCCACACACAAATTACCATATGACCCAGCAATTTCACTCCTACGTATATACTCCAAAGAATTGAAAGCAGAGACTCAAACAGACACCTGTACACCAGTGTTCATGTGGTGGTTTAGTCGCTAAGTCGTGTCCGACTCTTGCAATCCCATGGACTGTAAGCTGCCAGGCTCCTCTGTCCATGGTATTCTCCAGGTGAGAAGACTGGAGAAGGTTGCCATTTCCTTCTCCAGAGGATCTTCCCAACCCAGGAAATGAACCCAGGTCTCCTGCATTGCAGGCAGATTCTTTACCGACTGAGCTATGAGGGAAGCCCCATACCAGTGTTCATACAGCATTATTCACAGTAGCCAAAATGAGGAAACAACTTGACTATCCATTGATAGACGAATGGATAAACAAAATGCAGCAAATTGCAGTTTATTGTGTGTGTGTGTGTGTGTATACACACACATATCAGTAGTCATGTATGGATGTGAGAGTTGGACTATAAAGAAAGCTGAACACCAAAGAACTGATGCTTTTGAACTGTAGTGTTGGAGAAGACTCTTAAGAGTCCCTTGGACAGCAAGGAGATCCAACTAGTCAATCCTAAAGGAGATCAGTCCTAAATATTGATTAGAAGGACTGATGCTGAAGCTGAAACTCCAATACTTTGACCACCTAATGTGAAAAGCTTACTCACTGGAAAAGACCCTAATACTGGGAAAGACTGAAGGCAAGAGGAGAAGGGGATGACAGAGGATGAGATGGTTGGATGGCATCACCAACTCAATGGACATGAGTTTAAGTAAGCTCCAAGAGTTGGTGATGGACAGGGAGGACTTGTGTGCTACAGTCCATGGGGTCGCAGAGTCGGACACAACTGAGCGACTGAACTGAACTGCTATATAATGTAATATATATCTTGTGGGCCACAGTCCAAAGGGTCGCAAGGAGTCGGATGTGACTGATGACTAAGCACAGTACACAGCACATGGCATATTGTGTATGTATATAGATATATTATATATATATATATATATATATAATTTCATCCTAAAAAAAACAGATTCTGACACATGTTGCAACATAGATGAACACTGAAAATACTATGCTATTTGACATAACTCAGACACAAAAAAGGACAATAGGAGAAATATTTTATGATCCCATTTATATGAAATATTGGAATTAGGCAAACATTAGCTCTAACCCTAACCCTAACCCTGGTGGCTCAGACGGTAAAGAATCCACCTACAATGCAGTAGACCTTGTTCGATTGCTGGGTAGAGAAGATCCCCTGGGGGAGGGCATGGCAACCCATTCCAGTATTCTTGCCTGAAAAATTCCATAGACAAAGGAGCCTGGCGGGCTATAGTTCATGGTGTCACAAAGAGTCAGACATGACTGAGCAACTAACACTTTCACTACCTTTCATAGAAATAGAAATTAGATTAGAGGTTATCAAGGGCTAGAGGGAGGAGAGAATAGAGAATCATTGCTTAATGATTACAGAGTTTCTGTTTGGAATGATGAAAAGTTTTGGAAATAGTAAAGTTTCATAACATTATGTATATGATTAATGCCACTGAATTGTATGCTTTAAAAATGGCAAATTTTACATTATTTGTATTTCCCCACAATTAAAAAGAAAACAAGCTCTATCCCCACCATTTAGTTGAGATTTCTAAGCCTCCTGCTCTTTGTCCCCAGACTGACACATTACTTCCAAACTACTTGCATTCCCCCAAATGGGACACTCCCTGGACTCCAGCCTCAACTCACATTGACACAGAAGGGACAGAATCTGCATTGTATCCAGATACTTCAAAATAAACCAGGGCTTCTCCAGTAGCTCAGAGGTAAAAAAAAGAAAAAAAAAAAAAAAAACTCTGCCTGCAATGTAGGAGATGCTGCAGACACAGGTTTGATCTCTGGGTCAAGAAGATACCCTGGAGAAGGAAATGGCAACTTACTCCAGTATTCTTGCCTGGAGAATCCCATGTACAGGGGAGCCTGGCAGGCTCAGTCCATGGTGTTGCAAAGAGTTGGACATGACTTAGCCACAAAACAACAACAAAAACTTCAAATAGAATCATCCGGCCTTTAACCCCACTCTCCAGGCTACTTGGGTTGTCACATTTCCTTCAGCTTAAAGTGATACCTCTGGTCTCTCTGCCAGGAAATGCTGCACTGTCCACCTCACTTCAAACAATCCCAAATTGGTCCAAGCTCTTCACCCCTCCCAAGGGGGTATTCATGACACTCAGAATCCTAGCTTTGTGACATGACCCAAAAACCCCACTTTCAATAAACCAACACTTCTAAGGGAAGGAGGGAAAAAGTCCATTTCAAACAGCAAAGTCTTAATGCCCAGAGCCTATGAGACCTAAAATGACCGAGATGAATAGAGTGAATACATGGGTCCTCTCATGCACATTCTCTTCTTGAAACTGAGACAATCCAGCTTGATGTTTGGTACAATGACAAATTGTTCTGGGCAGATTTTCCAAAGTAATCCAAAATCCCTGAGTCCCTCTATACAAATTGTCTACTGTGGTGACTTAATTTCATGTTTTTAGCTTTAAGGAGAAGAGATTTGGATAAATGTTCTAATGTAGTAATTAGCAATTACATTAATAGCATTGATTTCCCATTATGTTGTCCCATTATTCTAATTATATTTCTCTTTAAACATATTTCAGACAGCAATCTTTTACTTAGATGAGCCTAACACCCCAGATAACCTCCCCCCACCATTGTCCACCCAAATTGGTAATGAGTCCTGTGCTATTTAACTTCGCATCACACATTTTTTTTAATCATTCTGGAAGAGCTCTGAGTCAATGTATTCTCTTGAGCAATTACCGCCAGGACCCAGAACCAATGTTGCAGTAATCAAAGCAGGTGGCCATTTGGCAAGGTTCTCTACACAAACAGCTCCTTGACATCCCAATAATGTGCTTGAAATCTTACCCCTGAAGAGCACTTTTGGGAGATCTTTGGGGGTTTTCAGTCTTTAACAGTTTCTGAAAAAGAGCAACCCATGTCAAGCAATAACCAGGAAAGAAGGCCACTTAACAAGAGCCTGTAAGACGCACCAAATACTCTCAAATGAGAGCTAACACTCTATGTTTCATGCACTATTCTGAATGCCTTGCATGTATTAATTCATTTAATTCCCTCCAATACTTGTATAAGGTATGTAATATTATGATCTCCATTTTACAGATGAGGAAATTGAAGCTCATTCAAGATCACCTAACAAATTAGGGGACACGGTCAGAATTCAAACCCAAGCAGGCTGCCTGCAAGATCTGTGCTCTTCACTGATGCTGTTTTGCTCTCTGATATGTTTCCTTTTCAGCCCTCTCATGAGACCAGCTTTTTATGTCTTCTTGGACAGGTGTACTTAATGATCAGAAGGTTAAATAACTTGGCCAAAGGCACACAGCTAAGTGTCCAGCTATTATGTAAACCCAGATATTTCTGACTCTAGAGACTTGCTCCTTCTCCTCTGCTGCCTACCCAAGAATATATCACAATATCCAATCATGATGGCTATTTATGAGCAAGACCAAAACAATCAGGAAATAATAATAATAGGCTATATGGTCTACTAACTAACAGAAAAAAATGGCAGATAGGTATGGCAGAGCCTACTAGCTGACTGACAAATCTATTTCCTCTTCCTCTTGGGCACACACTGCATTTTCAAACATCCTTTGTAGTCAAGTGTAATGAAGTATCTGAATTTCAACCAGTGAGTTTTTGGCCAAAATATTGTAGCAAAATATGTCAACTTTCTTTCCTCACACCTGAATGGAGAGACACCAAGAACCTAGAGTAGGGAGGAGCCACAAGAGTGAGGGAGCCTGGGTTCCTAATTGACCATGTGGAAGGTTGACCAACCAGGAAGAGATCCAAAGGATTCTGGCAATAAGAAGTAAGTGTTAGGAATTCCCCGGAGGCCTAGTGGTTAGGATTCTGGGCTTTCACTGCTGTGTCCCATGTTCAATCCCTGGTTGGGGAGCTAAGATCCCACAAGGTGCGTGGCATGGTCAAAATAAAAAGTAAGCTTGTACAGTGTTGAACCATAGAGGTTTCAAACTTACCTTTTATAACAACTATTGTTACACCAACTAATATAAGATAAAAGTTGAATGTTTTCATCAAAAACTTAGAGTAAGTCATTGATTTATAGTTAGATTTTGGATAGAAGAGAAATAAATTACTAACTCGGGTTGAAAAGCTGGAGATCATGTGGTAAGTATCCACAAAACACTTGGCAAATCTTTCTCTACAGTAACTCACAAAGCAGTTCATCACTTGCCTCCTGGCTTTCACTCTAATGAAATGGGCTGCCATTTGGATGTACTGAGTAGCATCACATGACCTGATGTTATTAAATGATCATGTCTGGCTGCTGTGTTGAGGTTAGTTTGCAGGTCAAGGGTAGAAGAATGCCAAGAAGTTAGGAGGCTATTTCCACTGATCACAAAGAGTGAATCTGTGGAATGAAGACTCTCCTCCTACAGCTGGATGATGCCTGACTCTCCTAAAGACTGTTTCTGAACGACCAGGCCAGGTAGAGTTACCACCATGGGTTCTGAGAACATTATTGCTTCTGCCTAATGATATTTCAAAAACAAATCAAAAGTGAAGAAACTATTTGTGTCTGAGCACTCAGTTTATTCTTTGTTAACATTTTCTTTCAGATGGTTTTAATTTTCTTTTGAGATCTTATATATATTAAAAAGTATGGTGGAGAGATTTGACAGAATGTGGTCCACTGGAGAAGGGAATGGCAAACCACTTCAGTATTCTTGCCTTGAGAACCCCATGAACAGTATGAAAAGGCAAAATGATAGGATACTGAAAGAAAAACTCCCCAGGTCAGTAGGTGCCCAATATGCCACTGGAGATCAGTGGAGAAATAACTCCAGGAAGAATGAAGGGATGGAGCTAAAGCAAAAATAATACCCAGCTGTGGATGTGACTGGTAATAGAAGCAAGGTCCAATGCTGTAAAGAGCAATATTGCATAGGAACCTGGAATGTCAGGTCCATGAATCAAGGCAACTTGGAAGTGGTCAAACAAGAGATGGCAAGAGTGAATGTTGACATTCTAGGAATCAGCGAATTGAAATGGACTGGAATGGGTGAATTTAACTCAGATGACCATTATATCTACCACTGCGGGCAGGAATCCCTCAGAAGAAATGGAGTGGCCATGATGGTCAACAAAAGAGTCTGAAATGCAGTACTTGGATGCAATTTCAAAAACGACAGAATGATCTC
>NW_011495079.1:2239461-2240459 GCF_000754665.1 Bison bison bison
GCTGTAGGGGGAGGCCTTACAAATAGCTGTGAAAAGAAGAGAAGCAAAAAGCAAAGGAGAAAAGGAAAGATATAAACATCTGAATGCAGAGTTCCAAAGAATAGCAAGAAGAGATAAGAAAGCCTTTTTCAGTGATCAATGCAAAGAAATAGAGGAAAACAACAGAATGGGAAAGACTAGGGATCTCTTCAAGAAAATCAGAGATACCAAAGGAACATTTCATGCAAAGATGAGCTCAATAAAGGACAGAAATGGTATGGACCTAACAGAAACAGAAGATATTAAGAAGAGATGGCAAGAATACACAGAAGAACTGTACAAAAAAGAGCTTTTCGACCCAGATAATCACGATGGTGTGATCACTGACCTAGAGCCAGATATTCTGGAAGGTGAAGTCAAGTGGGCCTTAGAAAGCATCACTACGAACAAAGCTAGTGGAGGTGATGGAATTCCAGTTGAGCTATTCCAAATCCTGAAAGATGATGCTGTGAAAGTGCTGCACTCAATATGCCAGCAAATTTGGAAAACTTAGCAGTGGCCACAGGACTGGAAAAGGTCAGTTTTCATTCCAATCGCAAAGAAAGGCAATGCCAAAGAACGCTCAAACTACTGCACAATTGCACTCATCTCACACGCTAGTAAAATAATGCTCAAAATTCTCCAAGCCAGGCTTCAGCAATATGTGAACCGTGAACTTCCTGATGTTCAAGCTGGTTTTAGAAAAGGCAGAGGAACCAGAGATCAAATTGCCAACATCTGCTGGATCATGGAAAAAGCAAGAGAGTTCCAGAAAAGCATCTATTTCTGCTTTATTGACTATGCCAAAGCCTTTGACTGTGTGGATCACAATAAACTGTGGAAAATTCTTCAAGAGATGGGAATACCAGACCACCTGATCTGCCTCTTGAGAAATTTGTATGCAGGTCAGGAAGCAACAGTTAGAACTGAACATGGAACAACAGACTGGTTCCAAATAGGAAAAGGAGTTCATCAAGGCT
>NW_011495079.1:2241165-2248950 GCF_000754665.1 Bison bison bison
TGGCTGGATGGCATCACTGACTCGATGGACATGAGTCTCAGTGAACTCCAGGAGTTGGTGATGGACAGGGAGGCCTGGCATGCTGCGATTCATGGGGTCGCAAAGAGTCAGACACGACTGAGCAACTGATCTGATCTGATCTGATCTGAATGGATATCCAGTTAAATAATTGGACATAGCCAATTTATTGAAAAGATCCTTAAATACCTAATTTTGTTGCTTGTAGAATCATGACTTCAATAAATTTGGGGTGTATGAAAATAAAAGGTATATTTAGGGGTCTGCAAACTGCAGTAGGGACTGAGAGATTTATACTGGCCTTCCTAAGACAGACATTTACAGGTCAAGGAAACTCCCCGGGGCATAAGCATGAAGCCCATAAAACAAGTAGTAGGAAACACCACCTCCAGTGCTTCAGTTTAATATCTCTGTCCCACCTTCAAATAAGCCTAGAAAACATGTTACTCCATAGACACCCTACATAATTTTCCAGTTACAAATGGCTGTATCACCTTTATTGTATCTCTGCCTACGGTGTGATCACACTCTAGTAAAATCCTATGAGACTGGCAGGGCTGGGAGCAGTGTTCTTGGAAAACTATGAAGAAGTAGGAATTCTAGCATGCAGCATTTGAAAGTGAAAGTGTTACTCGCTCAGTTGTGTCCAACTCTTTTCAACCCCATGGACTGTAGCCCACCACGCTACAGGATGCAGTGTTTATCCATCATTTATACCCAAATTCCAGTTCAGTCAGTAATTAGAAAGCAACCCATGCTCTGGATCCTGCTTAATTGCCTAAACCTGAAGGGTATGCTTGTGTGTCCACCGCTTGTTTCTAATTCATGTCATTACTGAGATTCACATCTTAGAAGTTCAGGCTTTTGTGGTTTGTTTTGAGATTGTTTGAAAAAAAGAAAAAAATTTTTTTTTAACTACAGTGGATAGCTCGGTACTCCCAGTGTTCCTCAGATGGAGGGAGGAAGGACTCTCTTCCAAGTCAGTATTTAGATTCCACACGCTGTCATCAATGATGAAATGATCCATTGCAGGTGCTGAGAAGGAAAAGGCAAAATAGGACACCCACTGTTTTCCTGTTTGCTGACCATCATTCAAAGGTAGAGTCAGCTGTTATTGAAATAAACCATGGAGAAAATATCAAAATAAGCCTGTTATGCTAGGACCCAACCATTACAGCCAAGGAAATAAAACAATAAATCCTTTGAAATGAAGAAATATAGCAAGAGGCACTTGAAAACTGAGAGGTGTTTTGTCACTAAATTGCAGCATTAATAGTGCTTTGATGCTCCTTGCTAAATTGCATAGTTCTGACACTCAGAACGAACATTTAGAAAATCATACTTATTTTATACAACTCGTTAGCAGAAAAGAAGAAAACAAGATGATGTTTTAAAACCATAAATCTCCTTTATAACTAACTGTGAACCTAATGATATTGGAAGACGAAAGAAAATTGAAAGGGAAAGTATGATTCTAAACTGCATTATAATCTTGGGTGTAAATGAACTATTATCCCATCAGTAGAAGATAAGTTCTATTTGGAATATGATGCTGAGTGTTGGCAATATTCCTTCTCTGATAATGAAAGGAAACTAGGAATCACAGAAGAAGCTATTTCTTTTTCATTATCAGTAGGACATTGGTATCATTACCTGTGATCTTTTTTTTAACAAATTTTTCTTCCTTACATATATCCCCATGTATCCCAACTAATGAAATATCACTTAAATTTACGTTACTTAATAAAAATGACAAATTTAAAGAATCAAAAGGAAATTGGATGCTCACAGCACACTGTTCCATAGGCAAAGGTTTATGATCACCAGCACCATTTTCAGACTCTCGTTAATGCTTGCTGGTATTCTAGATGTCTGTTTACCCAATCTCATTTTAATTGGTTAAAGGAAGTTGAAGTCATGACTCAGCTATAATGTGGTAGCATTTGAGTATTAAACAAAAATGCAAATCTAGCAGTACCTCCCTAATGAGATGTAGCAAGCTCATTTTTCTTCATATCATTTCTAATTCAGTCTCTGGTTTGAGGGAGCATTTCTGTGGCACATGGTCACATTTAAACTTTATTTTATTACTTCTAAGCTTCTCCCACATTATTAGTCAACTTGAAGGCCTAATTCTGAAATCTGTTGGCTTAGAGACCTGCATAAACACTTGGGAAAATATTTTTCACGCAGCCACTGCACCGAACAGGGGGAATATCTGAGCTGTTTTAAAAGTGTTCTGTCTGTGTACAACAGTGACAGCTAGGTTGCAGAGCTCCCAGTGTCTTTAAACATATGCAATGAGTCTTTCTCATCTGTCTTAATTTTTCATTCTAAATAATGCATGATTTTGTCATTAACCAGTAGACAGAAGACTCCCTGAGGGGTGCCTCGTTGTCTTAATTTGGGTCTTGGATGAAGGGAATATTGGGGAGCTGATTCCAGAAAACACCTTGAGCTAGTGGGGAAAACAAGAAGAGGAAGGAAGATCTGTGAAAGGTGGGTTAATGAGGGACTACTCTGTAGGCAACCCAGACTGTATCCCACAAGGGACTCTCTAAGCAGTTGTCTTTTCTAAGACCTCAAAATTGCTGAAGGGCAAGGAAACAAGGCATTAAATCTTTCCGGTTTCTAAACCTCAGTGGTTGAGGGCTGCTCCTGGAGCATGAACCCCTCAGGACTTCCAGCCAGCCCAGCGTCCTAACGAAACACATTTTCAGCAACTAGAGAATACCTGAGGTCAGAGAGCTGCAGGAAGCCACCAGCAGGTAAAGGAACTTCCACGCTGGTGCCTCCAAGAGAGCCAAGGGCACATGGGCAGGGACTCCCCACAAAAGGAAGAGGCGCTGTGAGGCAGGATGCTGACAGGCTCGGCTTGAATCTTAGGAAAGCAAAACTTGCCACCCTAATTAGTCTCTTTCAGTTCAGTTCAGTTCAGTCGCTCAGTCGTGTCTAACTCTTTGCGACCCCATGGACTACAGCACACCAGGCCTCCCTGTCCATCACCAACTCCTGGAGTTTACTCAAACTCACGTCCATTGAGTCAGTGATACCAATTAGTCCCTAGCATGCAGATTATGTTAGCTGAAAACAATCAAGGCCCAAATGACTCAGAAAGAAACTTTGACCTTCCCCATAACTGCCTAAAACAATTCAGACACAGGACCTGAAACTGCATGTAAAACAGCTTAAACTGGTTTTGTCTCCTTAAATAGGCTGTTGTTTAACCAAACCTTGAGTTATTTTACAAAGACAGCGCTGCTCATGTGCAAGACATGAACCTCTGTCTCCCATATCACCCCAGAATCAAGAATCTCCAGTATACCGAACTCAAAGAATAGAAATGTTGTCACCAGAACCTTTTACAAAGAGAGTGTTAGTCTCTCAGTTGTGTCCAACTCTTTGCAGCCCCATGGACTGTAGCCTGTCAGGTTCCTCTGTCCGTGCAATTTTCCAGGCAAGCACACTGGAATGGGTTGCCATTTCCTTCTCCATTACAAAGAAAGAAGTCTTTCAGTAAGGAAAATCTGGCTTCCAGCAGTGCAAGTAGCTTATGGACTGATTCTAGACTAGCCAATCAGCTTCCAAGTTTGAAAATCCCTTACCCCTTAAATTTCTGCTCTAAACCCTGAATTGGGAAGACTGATTTGAGCTGTATCTCCTAAGGCCATCAACCTCTTAATAAAGCTCTTTCTTTTCTCAAAGCCTGTGCCATAGTTCTGGCTTCTATGTGCTTCATTGGGCCGGGAGACTTCCTCCATAAAAGGTCTGTTCCTGGAATAGAGCTATCCCCAGAAATACCTGCAGAGAATATGAACTAGATGTGGTGAAGGGAATGGGGCCTAAAGATCAAAGTCCTCTCAATGGATAAAGCTGTGGTAGATATATACAATGAATATTACTCAGCCATAAAAAGAATGAAATAATGCCATTTGCAGCAACATGGATGAACCTAGAGATTGTCATCTTAAGTGAAATAAGTCAGATAGAGAATGATAAATATCATATGACATAACTTATATATGAAATCTTAAAAAATAATACCAATGAACTTATTTACTAAACAGAAACAGACTCACAGACTCCTAAAACAAACTTATGGTGACCAAAGGGGAAACAGGGGTAGGGAGTAGGGATAAATTAGGAGTTTGGAACAAACATACACACATTACTATATATAAAATAGATAATCAACAAAGACCTACTGTATAGCTCAGGGAGCTCTACTCAATACTCTGTAATAATCTATATGGGAAAAGAAGCTAGAAAATAATCGATATATGTACATGTGTAACTGAATCACTTTGCTATACACCTGAAACTAACACAACATTGTAAAAAAAACTACATGGTATCTCAGTGGTAAAGAATCTGCCTGCCAATGCAGAAGATGAGGATTTGATTCCTGGGTCAGGAAGATCACCTAGAGAAGGGAATGGCAACCCACTCCAGTATTCTTGGGCTTGCCTGGTGGCTCAGCTGGTAAAGAATCTGCCTGCAATGCGGGAGACCTGGGTTTGATCCCTGGGTTGGGAAGATCCCCTAGAGAAGGGAACGGCTACCCACTCCAGTATTCTGGCCTGGAGAATTCCATGGACAGTCCACGGAGTCCCAAAAAGTGGGACACGACTAAGCAACTTTCACTTTCACTTTAGTGACTAAACTACAACAACGTTTTAATTTTAAAAAAAAAAGAAGAAATTCAAAAACAGAGAGTGGTTAAATAATCAGTAAACTATCTTAAAAAAAAAAAAAAAAAAGGTCCTCTCTGTGTTCCCTTGTCACCAGCCAGAAGAAGCTAGAAAAGTAGAGAAAAATGTCTTCCTCCCCAACAAATCCCTGCTTCCCCTTTACTCACTGTGTGATTTGGATGCATGACTCAAGATCTCTGAACCTCACTTTTCCATACAGTGAAGTTTGTGATGCTGAGCTCTCTGGGTGATAATAAGGATTCCATATAATGATGCGATACTGTATGAAAATTTGCCCACAAAGGACTCAGCATACAGTAGGTGCTCAATAAATGCTAGTTATTTTGGTTGTGATGATTATAATCTTTACTAACTATAATGCCCAATAAATATCCTCTGAACCTCAGCCCCTCCTTGAAGAGTAGGATAGTCCTGCCATCCACAGCAGATAGTTTGGGACAGGAACCAGGAGGAGTCTGTTAATCGCCACTGCATCACTTCTCCGGCAAATTTCTCGAACACAATACATTTCATGACATCGTGTGCTGGACACAAGCAGGCAAATCTCTGAGAAACCCCAGCAGCCAAGCAGGACGTGTAACAGAAATCAATCCTCATCTCGACTCCTCATAAAATTCATTAGAAGCCCTTATTACACTCAGAAGAAAAGAGTCATAGGATAAGGACTGTTGGGTCTGTGGATATTGATGTTATCTAAGGGAGATACTGACTCTGATTTCTATTAACTTTAACACTGTTGACTGAAAAAAATGAACAACGTAAAAGTTGAAAATTATGTTTTATCCAGCAGATGTACTGGAGTATTAAGCTCAGGAGATACTGCCTCTCAGCTCTGAGGGACCATTTTGAGAGGTAAGGAAGGAACCAGGATATATTGGAGTCTTTGCAACAAAAGCCAGGTAGTTCAAACATCAAAAGACTACTGTTAATTAAAGAAAAACTAGACAGCTGAAGTTAATGGACTTAGCACTTTTCCTGTATGGGAAGATGTGTGAGTCTGGGCTCACTGAACTCATTCCTTTGATATGCTCCATAATTATCTAGGGCCCGCATCCTGATTTCCTCCATCCTGCATCCCCTAAGGGTGCACAGTAGGGGGTGACTGCAGTGGCTGATTGTTTGATGCAAGCAACGCCATTTACTATGGAAGGTGATGATACTATGATACGGAAGGTGACATTCTTCATCCACAGTACTGAGACCCACTCTTGCCCCTTTCCCTCCAGCAAAGCTCCAATGCCCTCCGGATAATTGTACCATGAGGTCAAAGTCACCTTTGTCTCAACACTAAACAGGTGAAACTCCAAGGTGAAAGAGACACAACAATAGCTGTCATCAGGTAGTTTTCACTGTGAAAAGGAATACTGCTCCCAAGTTCATACTAATGTCTGTTGACTTTTATAATGCCAACCTTTCCATTACCTTGCTTTCCCTCTGTTTAAAAAAAAAAAAGAAAAAGTAGGAAAAAACTCAACAAACTCCTGTTCCCAAGGTTATTCTGTAGCAAAACAATGTCTTCCTGGACCTGAGTTCTACACCACTTGTGAAGTGTCAATAAAGCCCTCAGTTCCACAGATCATCAGGAGACCTCGCACCTCGCCCTTGCTCATCTTTGTATATGTGGCTGAGTATTCCCTAAACTATTCCTCCCAATTCTGCAGTTACTAATAAACGTCCTGGGGAAGCATTAGAAATGAGAATACTGTGCTGGCTTCTATCCCTGTGACCCCTCCTACTGACAGTTCAGAGGAACCGTAGGATTGCAGGAAGGAAAAAAGAGGGCAAGGAACAGAGAATCATATCATCCATGAGTTTATTATACTGTACATTTATTTGCATTGGAATCAATCAGCTTTCTATTACACTGGGTACCTAAATAGTACTCGTGTTTTTATTGTTGCTGTTCAGTTGCTAAGTTGTGTCCAACTCTTTACACCCCCATGGACTACAGCCCACCAGGTTCCTCTGTCCATGGGATTTTCCCAGGCAAGAATCCTGGAGTATGTTACCATTTCCTTCTCCAAGGGATCTTCCCAGATTAGGGATCAAACCTACGTCTTCTGCATTGGCAGGCAGATGCTTTACCACCAAGCCATCTGGGAAACCCTGATAGTACATTTACTTACATGTAATTTTTATATAGGGCTTCCCAGGTGGCACTGTGTGGGAAGACTGAGGTGAGAGAATTAGTTAGTTATATGGCCCTCAGTTTTACAAAAGGAAATGAATGGTTAATGAAAAGCTACTCACTTGGTGAATTTTTATAGCTCATTCTGACGTGGCTGCATGTCTGGATGGCAGGCCGAGTTATAAATAGTTGATGCTAAGCTCTCGTGCAGCAGTGCCTATTGCATTGTTGCCTCCATAAACTTTTTATGTGTTCCACTACAGAAGTGAACCAATTAAAAAGTTTTGCCCATTTGAACCCTCCACATAAAGTATCTTCAGCAAGTAGATAAACATCTTTGATGCCTTTGATTGCTTGGTGAGCTAAAATTTTATTCAAATTGGCTTTGTAATATCTTAAAATATACATGCCTGTGATGTTCTGCTCTCACATTCATACTAAATGAGTATTTGGACATCATTAAACAAGAATACTGGCTGAACTTTTTTGTCAAAGGAAATTTCAGAAATTTTAATTTGTTCAGGGCCTCCTTTTTATTAAATTTGTTTGTATCTCTAACGATTCCATTCGACCTCCCTGGCATCAGTGTGAACAAATTCTTTGAGAAAAAGCTGATAGTTATGTTTCATGGAAGCCAAAGTCCTCCTTGCAAATTAAAATTACATTCCACTTTGCTGAACACTAAGAAAATCAGCTTTGGAAAATTACCTCAGCCCTAAAGATTGGGCTGCCACTTACCAGTCAAACCCTGTTCTTTTAATGCGCATCTGTGAGCAAACATGCTTGGCTCTGACTCACACTGGACTAAACAAAATCTCATTAATAGACTTGGCCTGAAGAAGCACTTGAAAAGGCAGCTAATCATGTTCTACATGATAGGAAATGTCACACAAAATCAGAACAGAGGTGAATTTTTGGACAAGTACT
>NW_011495079.1:2249050-2270711 GCF_000754665.1 Bison bison bison
GACAAGTACTTCCATCAGAGGACTACCCTCTCTTCCAAACAACAGTTCAGAATGTGTCAAAGCTGCTCTTCCAACTGCTTCCATCCCTTGACCAAGATTATTAATAAGCCATTTTTAAGATGAGGACCAGGAGAGAAAAGAAAGAGGGGAACACGACAGCTTGCTTGTAATCAGGAGAAAACAAGCAATAACAATGGCTTGAATGCTGCAGTGGGCACTGGTGTCTTAGGGACGTGAATGGGAAACCGATCCTGCCTTTCAGAAGCACGTTGTAGAGGGGATCCAGATCAACAAAATGAAACAAAAACACAATTACAAGACAGTATAAGTGTTGCTTGAATTGGGACTGAAGCAGGCAAAGAAGCTCTAAAGTCAACTTGGGGGAGTCAACAGTCTACAGAAGATGCTGAGCTAAGGCTTCAAGGATGGGTAATTCAGAAGACAAATAAGGGAAAGACACTGCAAGCTGAAGGAATGGTGTTTGAAGGTTCAGTATTGCCAGAGCAGGGGCTCAAGAGGCTAAAGGGAAGAAGTGAGGCTAAGCAGGTAACATGAAGCCACTTCAAGAAGGATTTTGAATGCTTTGAAAAGAAACTTGGATTTGGTTCTGCAGTTAGTCTAGAAGCAATTAAGATTATCATGTAGGAGAATAGCATGATTATACACAATTATTAGAAAAATCTCTCTGCTCACAGCACAGAAGAGAGATTTGAGAGTTGCAAGAATATAGTCAGGCTTATCTCTAAGAAGGACAGGACCCCTAACACAAATATAGTGGTATACTTCATGGACCATGTCTGTTAACACTCTCTGTTAGAGGTCTATAGCCATAGTCTCCAATTATATTTTAGCACCAGGGACTGGTTTTGTGGAAGACAGTTTTTTCATGGGCTGGGGTGCAGGGAGGATGATTCAGGCAGTAATGCGAGCAATGGGGAACAGCACATGAATCATCATTCTCTGGCCCACCACTCACCTCCTACTGTGTTACCCCATTCCTAACAGGCCACGGTTGGGGTCTTCAGCATAACACTAAACTAAAATCTAGCAAAAAAAAAAAAAGACAAGACCCTGATGCTGGGAAAGACTGAGGGCAGGAAGAGCAGGGGCAACAGAGAATGGGATGGTTGGATGGCATCACCTACTCAATGCACATGAGTTTGAGCAAACTCTAGGAGATACTGAAGGACAGGGAAGTCTGGCATGCTGCAGTCCATGGGGTTGCAAAGAGTTGGACACAATTTAGCGACTGAACAGCCACAAAACTAAAACCAAACGTTATGAGGAGGCCAACTGGTCTAAGTTAAGGCTCTCTGATGGCCTAACTTAAATTTGAGAATAAATTACAGAATTTAGACTATTCAATAACATAAACATTATTTAAATCAATTTTTTGGCAAGTTTTGGACAGCTGTATATCAAAAGTTACAAGCTCCCTGGCACTTACCTGATACACACGGTTTCTTTGAAACTCATTAAGGATATGCACACGTATTAACTTCAGTGCCATGCCATTGCCATCTGTGAAAAGTCTAACCTACTCAGTCATTTGCTGCTGCTGAGTCACTTCAGTTGGGTCCAACTCTGTGCAACCCCATAGACAGTAGCCCACCAGGCTCCCCCATCCCTGGGATTCTCCAGGCAAGAACACTGGAGTGGGTTGCCATTTCCTTCTCCAATGCATGAAAGTGAGAAGTGAAAGTGAAGTCACTCAGTCGTGTCCGACTCCTAGCGACCCCATGGACTGCAGCCCACCAGGCTCCTCCATCTATGGGATTCTCCAGGCAAGAGTACTGGAGTGGGGTGCCATTGCCTTCTCTGACTCAGTCATTTGAGACTCATTCAATATGCCTCAATATATTTAAAGTGGTGAATTTTGGAGTTCCTTTCCTGTCAAATCCTGATTTTTCAGATATTGTCTTGCCTTTATCTGATTACAAATTCTTAAGAACCCACACCATCCAGTTTGCTTTCCTTGAATACTTTTGGCAAGAAAAATAAAGAAAAGCATGAGGAGATAAAGCTCAGACTAGTACCTGTCCCTATTTATCTGTGCTGACAGAAAGTTAGGGAGGAAGATTTCAGAACCTCCATGGCACTTAGACATGAATACTACATTGGCTAAAGAAAAGAAAAAAAAGTGAAAGTGAAGTCTCTCAGTTGTGTCCGACCCTTTGTGACCAAATGGACTGTAGCCTACCAGGCTCCTCTGTCCATGGGATTTTCCAGGCAATAGTACTGGAACAGATTGCCATTTCCTTCTCCAGGGGATCTTCCCAACCCAGGGATCGAACCCGGGTCTCCCACATTGTAGACAGACACTTTACCATCTGAGCCACCAGGGAAGTCTACATTGGCTAAGTCTTCATTACTCAGGTTATATTGTGGGTCTGTCTAGTAACATAATGCCTAGGACATTGGGATGGTACATGCAGTAGTTGTGTAGAAACAGAAACTTAGACAGGTTATTCAGCACCTTGTATCCAGCAGACTTGGAATTACTGCCCAGATCTTCCTGAAGTTTTAGCCTGAGATGTTCCACAGTGCCATTCCACCATCTTGGAAGTAACGCTCCTTCCTGGTTTAGGTTTGGTTTCTATTCAGGAATATAACTGAATTTCATCAAAAATACAACATGAGCAAAGAATGGATTCAAACTTCTCAGATACATCTCCACACCCAAGTTTCCAAAGCTTGAGAACAGTCCAAACTTTCTGGTGTTCATAGTTTTCATATTTTTCCCCCGAAGTCTTTTTCTGTTTTTCTCGGTAAGAATTCAATTCCTATACCACTTTCTTATTTAAAGAGTTGGGTTTTATGTGTGTTATGACAGTTAAACATTCCATCTTCTTACAACTAAATATAAAATCCAATAAATGGAGGTATGAATTTTCACAATTTCACATTAGAATGCATCTGCCTTTGGTTTCATCAATTTATATGTGGTTATTTCTTATCATAAATAGGTTCTGAGCTGTCAGAATGATCCTTTTCTTCACACATCCCCCAAACAAAAATTTTGCACAGAGCTATCTATACCCCCAAGAAGCATGAAAAATACAGGTTTCTTGACAAGGAAGAAAACATGATAATTGATGACTAAGATAGGCTGCCCTTCTCTGGAGGTTTTTAATTACCACCTTTCATTTACATAACACTTGAAGCTCTTCCAAGAGCTTTCAGGTACATTATCACATTTGTTCCTCAGCACAACCCATTAGGAGGGAGATCGAATATTATAATCATCACTTTCAAGAATAAACCACTAAGAATGAGAGAGGTGAAGTGATTTGACGAGGTCACACAGCTTGTTATGGATGGAGTTAGTGCTAGAACTCAGGACACCTAACACCTCATCAGGTATTTCCTACCATACATTCCTTCCATAATTCCACTGGCTAGAGAGATCTGGTATGGCTCCTCTTAAAGACCTAAGGAGTGTGTAGCTGATGGCAAAGTCAGTGTAACAGTTTCTTTTATGAGCATTTGTTATCTTTCCACTGTACATTTCAAAAAACTATGGTTTGAGACAAGAGGTGGGATTGTGCACATTCATTCCAGAAAAAGCCTCTTGGCTTTAGAGTCAACTCAATCACTTGGTAGATAATCATCTATAAGTCTCATTTTCCTTAAGCATCAAATGAGCATGATAATAGTACCTATCTCATGGAGTTATTCTGAAGGCTGGAAGAAATGATGCATGTAAGGCACTTGGCATGATGCCTGGTATATAGTAAGTGCTCAATAAGTGATTGCTGCTATTTCTAGGGTTGCTGTTGTCACCATCATTGTCATTATTAATATTATAGATCATGATGTGTGTAATTCTGAACTCTGTGGTAAGATTCTCCAAATACTGCCAAGCTGTCATTTGGGGGTTACACTGGCCTGTACTTTTCTGGCCCTTACTCAAATAATAAGGTTTGCAATTCCATTGACTGGGTGTGCTAATCAGAAGCTTTATAAAGATTTCTCTTGTCCATTGAGGCCACTAAATAATCTCCACAAGGGTCAAGCTCTATAATCACCCCCGTGGTCTCACAGATTGTACAAGTCAGCACTTACAGCCATGATGGAAGATCTATGGTGAAATAAAATGAAAAGTCTAAAGACCCAAAATCAAACTTATCTGTGGTCTGGTTTATTCTTTCATTGTACCCAATACTCAACTTTTATCTACATAATAATTAAATAATAAGACATTTTCTTAACCAGCATCCTGCCCATTTTTAAATACATCCTTTATTAGATAGTAGAGCTTATAAAATATTCATCAACACAAGCTACTGCAGTTTTTTTTTTTTTTTCTGCTGACCTAACCTCAGAGCTGCTCAAGTGGAAATTAGATTTTTTTGTTAACTTGCTGAAACTGTCTGCATTTGCTAGATTTCCTAAGAAGCAGGAAAAAAGTAATTCTGTAGGATTAATAAGGGCAACGTATATTCTTATTCCAAAAAGACACACAAAAGGGGGACAGAGATCCTATTCAGTGAGGATAATTGATATTGTAGCACAGCGTTCTGCCTAACCTCATTGTATTTTGAATAGGTGCACAGCTTCTTTGAATCCTCATCAAGAATAGCTGTGGGTCTCTTATGTCTTACCTTGAATTAAAGAAGACTTTTAGAGACCTTGTGAAATATAAGATACTCATAATGTTAATCAGCATAAATAGACATCTGATTGCACTCCCAAAAGAACAAGAAAGAGATTTTGTCATTTTATAGATTTGCTCCTGACTTAAAAGTAGGAAAATCTAAGAATTGTTATTTATCTGCTCTTTGCACACTCACACCCATAGTCCCTATTCTTTCCATGCTCTCTCCTTCCCTCAGTGCCTTTTGCTCCTTTACTTCTCTCTCTTAATTAAAAAGTTCAAGCTTCCAGAAGATTATTGGTTTGTTATTTACTGTCTTGCTTGTTTTTCTGTGATGATTATAAAGCCAGGACCTCAAAGTGCCCTCTCTGTAATCCCATATCTTCTTACCTTGGCATCTTGGTTTGGATGCAACTTTGCTGCAGACACTCAGAGACTCACTTGATGAGACTGTTCATCAAAACACTAAAAATAGACTAAAACCCTCAACTTCATTACACAAGTCTCTGACTCCTCTACTGTAAAAAAATGCAGCCCGCCCCCTACATGGAACCCCTCACACATGCCCAGTGTCTCAACTGTGATACGAGACGAAGTGAAGTTTCCCTATTTTAATCAGATTTAAGTTTCTCTCATTAGGGAAGAAGGAAATCTGCTTAGCATTTACATTACTGAAAAGAAGGCAACTTTGAGCCACACAGAAGAGCTTGAAACCATCACTCCCCTTATATTAATAATTATTGCAACAACATTTTCTTGCAGAGATGTGTTTCTTGCCCACTCAGACATTAATTTTATGATAATTGAAATTTATGCTATTGATATTAAGAAAATTGAACTGTGTGAAATGAAAATATAATACAGTATTATTGTACTAGTTAAGTTTTCTATTTGTAATTTAAGGTCTTCAGGGCCACATACCAATAATCTGCTTGAAATTTTTCTATCTCTGAAGTAACCTTAGCAACAGGATAGCATTCAAGTGGTACTTCCATTGACATACTTTCTATTTGATTAGACTGTTTATCTTAGGATGTTTATCTTAAAATGGAAGTGACGGTAATGGTCATGCCCTCCTGTTCTTATTTCCCATCTCCGTCTGCATTTCTCACATTGCTCTCCCTCCCTCTCACCTTAAGACATGGAGAATCCATGTCAGTGGTTTCCACTAAGTAAGCCCCAAGCTTTTTGGAAAGTTTCACCCATTACACCAGGTAGAAAATCCAGGTGCTGTCCAAGCATTACCTCCACTTTGTCACCATAAACAACCTCAAGCAATGAGCCTGAAGTTTTCTGAGTGAAGCTGAGGAGATAACCTCATTTCTGAAGAAAGTCCAGAATCCTATGGGCCTAGCCTGCTCAGTTAGACCTCTGAACTTTGACACATCCATCTGGTTTCGATGATATCTTGACACCCAACCCAAGATCTAAGACCATTAACCATGATGCTCAAGAGAAGGCTCTACCATCCTGTCCAGCATCAGACACATCTGCCCTAAGAAGAATGCTCTAATTGGAATCATAAATTGAACAACAATAAAGGAAGAGTTGACGCCATCTGCTTCTTTTTCCTACTGTATTCAATAATTAGGCTTCTCCTCGCCTCACATTTTTTGAAAATTCTGGTCTTAATCTTTCACCGTATAACTGAGTTAGAATTCTAATTCTATATTTACAATAGTATTCACTAAACTTTTGGTTTGTATTTTATAATTTCTGAATTCTTGAAATGCCTAAAAATCAACATGCACATTGATTATAATATTTCCTTCTTTTCTAAAATGCTATTACTAAATCAATAAGTGTATTAATCTACATCATCCTGAACACACTAAAATCAAATTCTTCCTCTGGGTAATATCACAGCCATCTATATCAACACCTAAATGTATGCTTATCTCCCAGGATACTTAAGCCCTACATGTTTTATGATGAAGCCACTCAATCACTCTGTAAATTCAGTGTCTTTTTTGGACTCTGTGGCCTATCCAGTTCTCCTTATCCCCCAAATCTTGAGAAATACATCCTTACATCCCAGTAATGGTAACTGGGCTCTTACCTTGTCTCACTTCCTTTAGCAACATTCTCCCACAACCACCTGCTTGTTCTGCAGCCCCTGTAAGTCTGTCAATGCACCTTATCTCTGCTGAGTATCCATCAGGTGTCCTGTGCTCTCCTGTGTATTCTGGGGCACAGAAAAAAAGAGACCTTATTGAACTTTGCAATGTTTACTTTTATTTTTGATGTTTCTCTTGTTTTCACTTTGAACTGATGTGGCAGGGGGGATTTTAATCTCTACAGCACTTGTGTCCTCTTAAGAACTCTGTCTTTGGCTTATTACCAGATCTTCATGGCATCTCAAGCTACTGGTTTCTTGGGTCACTCACTGTTATCTCTATCATGGCCATGGCGGCCTTCAGTGACCTTGGCTGGGGCTTTCTCCTACTTCCTGCTGATGACTATTGTATCATCCTTTGTTTGCCCTTGGAGATCTATTGGATTTTCAGGACTGACACTGGCCATTTTACCCTGGGCAGTCTTGGTTATAAGGATTATCATTGTTTCATGAGCAGATTGAGTGAGGGAGATCAGTGTAGGAGTTCAAAAACATAAAATAATATCACAGGGACCTTGAGGAGGCTATTTAATTTCTCTGAACTTTATTTTCATCTATAAAATGAGACAATAATACCATTAGTATTATATGAGGATTAAATAAGAAAATGATGTAAATATCTGATTACAGTTTCTATCATACTAGCATTCCATAATATGTAGAAATTATTAGCTATTATTATTAGGTGACATGCAAAGACAGAGAGCAAGTGAGTGATCTAATTCTAAGCCATTCACTTGCCCGGTTTCATTTTCAGAGTTGACCTAATGGTACGGATCTGTTGTCCCACATAGAAATCTCCCCATCTGGAGCTCTCTGATCACCATGGAATAACATGGGCCTCTCTTCCCTTTCCTAGAAGAAAAATAATCATGGGAGAAACTAATTAAATTTACTTTGTATTAGTTATACTGAGGAAAACTTGGATCTACTGGAAGAAACAAAAAGTGACTCAAGAAAAAACTGTTCTAATCATCTGCGCTGTATGGCAATGGAACAGACCATTGCATAAGATGGCAAGCCCCTCATCACTGAAGATGTTCAAGCTCAGATAGATGTAAAGGGTTAAGAACTGACAGCCTAATCTTTGTTTCTTTCCAATCTTGAGATTCTAGAGATTAGGAAACAAGGCAGCCTCTCAGAGTTTATTCACTCATTCAACCTTAACTTTCAAAGAATACAGCACAGCTCCAAATTGTGGTTTGATTTGGAGATTCAAAAGCACTTTGTTTAAAACCACTGTAGAGGAGAAACCATGGTATAAAATTGAATCACTATGCTATGCACCTGAAACTAACACATTGTAAAGTATACAATTTTTTTTAATGGTTTAAAAAATACAAAGAAGAGCATTGTGGTGATAGCTCCCTTCCTAGAATAGGTTGTATACCTAAATTCCTTTTTTTTTTAAATTTTATTTTATTTTTAAACTTTACAATATTGTATTAGTTTTGCCAAATATCGAAATGAATCCGCCACAGGTATACCTGTGTTCCCCATCCTGAAACCTCCTCCCTCCCCATACCCTCCCTCTGGGTCGTCCCAGTGCACCAGCCCCAAGCATCCAGTATCGTGCATCGAACCTGGACTGGCGACTCGTTTCATACATATTATACATGTTTCAATGCCATTCTCCCAAATCTCCCCACCCTCTCCCTCTCCCACAGAGTCCATAAGACTGTTCTATACATCAGTGTCTCTTTTGCTGTCTCGTACACAGGGTTATTGTTACCATCTTTCTAAATTCCATATATATGCGTTAGTATACTATATTGGTGTTTTTCTTTATGGCTTACTTCACTCTTTAAGGCAATTAAGAGAAAGGTCCAAGGTTCTTCCTGAGCCTTTTGGGGCTTGTTGTTAGCCTGAAATAATCCACATGTCAAAGAGATGCATTTTGAGGTGGCAAGTTTTGCTCGCTTACAAGAACAAGAAGCCAAGGTCCCTACAATGACCTACAAGGTTCTATGTGATCTGGTCATGCATAAGGTATCTGGCCTTAGCTCCCACCACTCTCCCATCCATCAGCCAAACTGGCTGCTTTGCTGTACAGACACTCCCTTTCCACAAGGCTTTTATACTTACTGACATCCTTTCCCCAGATCTCCATGTGGTTCACTCTCTCACCCTCTCCAGGTCTTTACTCAAATACCATCTTTGCAGTGGGATATTCTCTGACCACCTTCTCTAAAATTTCAACAGTGTCCACTTCCTCAACTTTCCCTAACCCCATCTTTGCTTGATTTTTTTCCCCATAGCTCTTATCACTATACAGCATGTTAAACATGTTACTTTTCATCACATTGAATTGTCTGGCCACACACACTAGAACACCAGATCCACAAGGACAGAGATTTCCTTTGTTTTGTTTACTGCTGCGTCTTTAATGCCTGGAACGATGCCAAGAACATAGTAGGCGCCTAATGAATCTTTGTTGGATAAAGGAGAGGAACAGAAGGAGCTCAGATCTCCGACCTTGTGGAGCAGACCTATCACCTTAAGCTCAGAGAGAACCACTATTTTAATAAGTTCATTATTACATTCTCCCTTTGTTACAGCAGCCAAACCAATAGTGAATGCAGAGAGAGTGATTCTCCTTCAGCAGAGATGAAACAAGCCTCCATTCCAGCATCATTCATAACTTCCATGGGGTGCTCTTCTGATAGGGGATAAATTCATGAACTAAGACAGACATGGCTCTCCCTTCACAAAGTCTACATTTGAATAAAGAGGACGGCATTGATCACATAATCGCACCAACAAGAAGTTGCAAGCAAGTGAGACCAAAGAGAGGTGGCCAGGAGAGCCAATAGAGGGAAGATGTGACCTGGTGGGAAAGCCTTAAGGAAAATAAACATGGAGGGTGGACTTCCTTGGTGGTCCAGTGGCTAAGACTCCATGCTCCCAATGCAGGGGGCTCAGGTTCAATCCCTGGTCAGGGAACCAGATCCCACATGCCACAACCAAGAGTTTACATGCCACAACTAAGACCCAGTGCAACCAAATAAAACACACACACACACACACACACACACACACACACTCGTGTGTGTGTGTGTGTGTGTGTGTGTGTGTGTGTGTGTGTGGAAAGCTGATATGTGAAGGGTAAGGAAGTCTTTCTTTGGGAAGGAGGAAAGGGAAGAAACTTCCAGGCAGAGGTAACAGTATGTGTCAAGTCCCTGTGTTTGGAGGAAGTGTGGCAAATGTAAGAGAACGAGGGAAGTTTACTGGCTGGAGCAGACTGTGGAGGAGAGGCGGGTGCTGTCTGAAGGAGCCCAGGAGATAAGAGTTGAGGACTTTTGACTTTCTATCATGAACAGTGCAAGTCCAAGATGTGCTTTAGGCAGGAGGGCAGGTGACATGACTGAAACAGGCCTCCTGGCTTTCAGAAATGTCCTCTGGACCCTCAGAGCCCCCTCTCCAGCACAGTCACTCCCCAGCTGCCCCTGAGATGAGGATAGACTGAAAACCTTTGGAATGGGAGCCTTGATTCTGTTACAGCTCTTTCATTTGGCGCCTCACAAATTAGTTGCAAGAACTTGCCCTGGAGACAAGGGGATGTAAATGCAGACGATGTGGAATTGTAATAACATAAACATTATGAAACAATGCAAACCAGTTGGGCCCCCTGTGGAGAAATATTCCCCGTGCTCCTTTCCGAATTGTCTTTATGGAAATTTCATAAAATTTGCCATTATTAAAACTGAGCAGCAATTATTTCTTTCTTTGGTTCATCAGTTGTGGGAGGAAAATTAATTGCGTTCTCCTTCTTTTCTGGAGTTCATCAGCTAGGAATGAGGCAACGAGGATTGACAGGCCCAGGCCCTCTGTTGATGGAGAGAAGGCAGGAGAGCCTGTGGGATGTTATCACAGATGTGACTTTAGAGGTGGGAGCGGTTAAGAGAGTGGTCGTGGCAGATGTGGCCGCGCTAACAAGTGTGCTCAGGAAGCCCAAGTCATTACGGTGTGTTGACATAACATTTGCCAGCTTCACAGGGGCCATCATTGTAAATTAGATTTAATATTGATCAGGCCATTCTCCATCAGGGCCAGGAGAAAATTGGACACAGAGTTCTTAGTCAAAATTGGCTCTTAAGATTCTGCTTTCTAATTACCATAGAAGAACAGAAAACCGGGGCCTGGCTGGCTGGCCCAGCATGGCAATAACTGCTCTCCTGTCCCCTAAGGGCTGTGCAGAAGTGACAGCAATTTCCGCTGTCTCTCCATTTTCTATCCCAGCCCGACTCTGCTGTGCAGCAGCAGAGCAGAGAAGGAAGGGTGAGAAGCGGGATGTGGCAAAGAGACGAGGGGGCTTGCAGGGTACAGACGGCTGTGCTTCTCTTCTCAGTTGTCACCTCAGAAAGCTGAGAAACTTTTTAAAGAAATTTGGTTTGCCCATAGTCTAAATAAGTTATGTGTTGTTTTTCTTTTTAAGTCCACTCAAAGTTAGGAGTCTGGAGAAATTGCCAGTGTACCTCCCACCACCACTGGCCTACCTTGACCCTTTGAGGGAACGTGGTGGACAAGCCTGGTTTAAATCCTGACCTTTAGAGAAGCCTGGCGGGTTATAGTCCATGGGGTCACTAAGAGTAGGACAGGATTGAGAGACTAAGCATGCACTCATTTGACCCTCTGTACCATCTGACATTGGGCAGATGATTGACATCTCTGAACTTCAGTTCCTCTACAAAACAGAAATCATGATACTACCTGTCTCAAAGGGTTGTAGTAAGGACTAAAGGGATAATGAATTAATTAGGCATTCAGCTAATATCAGCTATGTTTTTCAGTACTGTTATTGTTATAGGCTTAATATTGCCCTTATTATGATATGATTTGTTCTATTAGACAAGAATATTAATGCTAATAATAACAATAGGAGCATGACATCTAATTTTTTACTTTAAAAACAGTCCCTGGCCAGGACAACTCCAAGAGAAGTATCAGAAAGCAGTTCCAAGGCCATTTTAGACACTTGTGCTTCTCTCTACCAATTCCAGCTCCAATCTAGAGGCTTTCAGAACCCCCGAACTTCAAGTTTCTCTGTTTGACATCTTTTCCCTGTGAGCTTCAGGAGGACCTAATACTTCTCAAGACTTGTCCTCACCTTTCACGGACTTCCCAGGCAGGGAATGTACTGGAATCAGAAATCACATCCCATTTTCTTTGGATCTCTTAACACCTTACACAGAACTTGGCCCATAAAAACTAGGCCAGTACTAAGGTGAAGCAAGGAAGGCTCCCAGGGCATAAAATCTGAGGCTGTAATCATTCTCAAGCATAGCTCTACACTTTCACGACCCTGAGAATTAGCACTTCCTTAAATTTTGTGCCCTAGAAGCCTCCTTTATGTCACCATGGTCCTGTCTCTGCTTAGAAGAGATGTTTATCAAGATGACATGAATAGATGAATGACAAGAAAAGGATTTCCCAACTGTTCTATAACCCTAACCCCCAGCCCTGGGCACCCAGATGCTACTGCTGGTTTGCTGACCTGGATACACACAGGAAGAAAAGATTTTGCTACAAGAAAGTTTTTAGAAATCTGGTGTACCAATAATAAACACAAAGTACCTGATTTAGTATTTATTTATTTGGCTGCACCAGGTCTTAGTTGCAGCACAGGGGATCTTCCTTGAAGTGCAAAGGCTCTCTCATTGTGGTCCACAGGCTTAGTTGCCTTGTGACACGTGGGATCCTAGTTTCCTGAAAAAAGAATTAAACTCACATCCCCTGCGTTGGAAGGCAGGTTCTTAACCAATGGACCACCAAGGAAGTTCCCAGAGTACCAATGTTTAAAAAGCAGCAGTCCCAGGTTTATCTTACCTGAAAAAAGCTCTTCCTCTAAGCTTCATCAAGTTATTGCTCTTCAGAATTAATTACAAAACTCCAGTCCAACCAGAAACATCTGTTGCCCGTTAGTAAAACACTAACCAAGGAACTGAAAGAAAGCAGGTCCCAGGAGTCTTAGGTCCCCAATTTATTAATTTACAAAGCTTGTTTCCTCCTACTCCCTCAAATGATTTCCAGAAAGAGTCAGGCAGGTCTAAAATCTCTGTGGGATTTTACTCTCTGTCTCCCAGGACTATTTCTTACACAACCGACACCTTTCCATAGGAAAAAATATATATATTTCTCTTTGTACCTTTTCATTCAATTCCAGCTTCTGCCTTCAACTCCAAAAGCTTTCTTCCCTTGAAGCCATAAGTCTCCTAATCCATCCTTCCCGATTCTTATTTTAGTGAGTTCATCTACTCTTGGAGACCAAACTGCAATTGTGGAATTTGTTTATGGAGTCAAACCATGCACTAAAAATGTTCAGAATTTTATCATAAGCACAAGGTACATGATAAAATATGTATATATGAAAAAGCATCCAGATGATGATAAACCACTAAAATGTCAACCATTTGTTGTGTATTTAGTATGTGCCAAACCTTCTTTTGGGAGAAGGCAATGGCACCCCACTCCAGTACTCTTGCCTGGAAAACCCCAGGGATGGAGGAGCCTGGTGGGCTGCAGTCCATGGGGTCGCAACTGAGCGACTTCACTTTCACTTTCCACTTTCATGCATTGGAGAAGGAAATGGCAACCCACTCCAGTGTTCTTGCCTGGAGAATCCCAGGGATGGGGGAGCCTGGTGGGCTGTAGTCCATGGGGTCGCTAAGAGTCAGACATGACTGAGCAACTTCCCTTTCACTTTCCACTTTCATGCATTGGAGAAGGAAATAGCAACCCACTCCAGTGTTCTTGCCTGGAGAATCCCAGGGATGGGGGAGCCTGGTGGGCTGTAGTCCATGGGGTCGCTAAGAGTCAGACACGACTGAGCAACTTCCCTTTCACTTTTCACTTTCATGCATTGGAGAAGGAAATAGCAACCCACTCCAGTGTTCTTGCCTTGAGAATCCCAGGGACGGGGGAGCCTAGTGGGCTGCCATCTATGGGGTTGCACAGAGTCGGACACGACTGAAGCGACTTAGCAGCAGCAGCAGCAGTGTTGGGCTACGAGGGTTACTAAAGCTCTGAGGAGCCCAGGGCCTGACTTAGTTATATACTGAAGTGGACATCTATCATTTGTCCCTACCCAGCATCCATCCCCTTGTTTCTAGAAATGGTGCCCCAATTATCTTTGGGAAACCACTTTTCCTCCTCTCTCCAAACATATGTAAGGGGTTGACTCAGGCTGTTGGTTTCAGAGATGGGTATGGGTCAGAGTTCTAACTAATCTGAACGGTTCACATCCTAGCGTCTGTGGTTGCCCATGTGTGGACATGCTGTGAAAGTCAGAGGGATGGAAGGGAGACCCAGACCATGAGTCGGAGAAGTGATTCCTTCTCTGCACAGGATGGCCATCAGCTGAAAGTTACTGAATGGTCACTTTTCTTTCATGCAGGAAGATCCCGCCAGTAGAAAGTAGACTTAGAGCTGGGGCAGAAAGATTCCAGAACACCTTATGTGGACTTCTGGAGCCATCTCTGCCAGAAGTTGAAATTTGCAGTTACATAAAACAATTTGTTTTCACTTAAGCCAATATGATACATGACACATTCATAATAGCCTGAAAAGTGAAAGTGTTAGCCACTCAGTCGTGTCCGACTCTTCATGACCCTATGGACTATAGCCTTCCAGGCTCCTCTGTCCATGGAATTCTCCAGGCAAGAATACTGGAGTAGGTTGCCATTCCCTTCTCCAAGGGATTGTCCCAACCCAGGGATCAAACCCTCATCTCCTGCATTGTAGGTAGATTCCTTACCATCTGAGCCACAAAGAAAGTCCATAATAGTCTGATGCAATGGCTGAAGCATTGACTTAAATCAACTGGAGGGACATCCCTTGTGGTCAAGGGCTTAAGAAACCGCCTGCCAATGAAGGGGACATGAGTTTGCTTCCTGGTCCGGGAAGACCCCACATGCACTAAGCCTGTGCACCACAACTACTGAAGCCTGCACGCCTATAGCCTGCGCTCTGCAACAACAGAAGCCACCAGAATGAGAAGCCCATGCCCTGCACGAAGAGTAGCCCAGCTCGCCACACCCAGAGAAAGCCTGAGCACAGCAACCAAGACCCAGCACTGCCAAAAACAAATAAATAAATTTTTTTTAAAAAAATCATTGGCAAGTAGTGACTGCCACAGTAACACAACCACTTGGCTCAGACCAGGACTGCCACTGTTTTCACAATCAGATCTGCCAGACAAGCACCCCAGTGACTAGTCCAAATTGACCCCAAAACAAGCTACTGCAAGTATCTTTATTCATTATACCTAAGTATTTAGGGGATGGTTTGGAGCAGATCCCATCCCCTTTCAGAGACAGAAATACCTTCCTGATGGAACTGACCTGCAGCTACGAAAGCAAGGTTTTTGTCCACCAGTTAAATACTTCAGCGGTAAGAGCGAGGGCTCGAAGACAGGGGTGTTTTATTCTGCATCTGAACGGTGGAGATTAGGTGTGCTGTGGCTTCACACCCAGAAGCTGTAGGGGCTAATGAAAGCTGAAATGAGGCAGGAACCCGCGTGCTAGGCAAGGGGAAATGGATGAACTTGGGAGAGTGGCTACTGTGGGGAGCCTTTCCCAGGCAGCACCTCTAATTGTATGAGCAATAAGGATGACACCGCAGAGGCTGGAGGCTTGGCAGAAGCCGAATGTTGCCTAAATGAGACTGTACCAAGTTTCTAAACTCGGTCTTGGTCAGTAAGACCTGACTGGTTCAAAGATAGAAGCATTTACATAAATCTTCGGCCTTTAGAGCAGATTCCATAAGAAAGCTCCAGAAGCACCATGATAGGCTAAGAAGATGAAAGCACTGTTAAAGGACCTGCAGGCAGATGTAGCTCAGCCTTCGCTGATGTGTTCACCAGATTTCTGAGCTCTATTTAGACTCCTCCAAATATAAATCTTTTCTTCCTCTTTGCTTCTTCAAACTGAGGCATCTCCTGCTGAACAGTGCTAGGGAGAGGCAATGTTGGACTGAGTAACACATTTTTAATGATATGAAACAAAGCTTTAATCATCATAGTTATTTACAAAATAATGTCTTCCTTGCATTTGGTTTAATAGCACTTTGTCCACAGCTTTCATCAAAACAACTACCCGTTTGACTTATTGGAAGATTATATGAAATGTCAGAAGAGCTCCCTGGACTCATAAAGTGCTTCCTCACCAATCAGGATTTTAATTTTGGATGGAGAAAGAATAAATACAATAATCATTGAACACTGTGACATTAACTGATCAAGACACCCACTTCCTTTGAATTATCAATTTCACATTGGCATAAAAAATAGATCAGTGACAATTTAATCCCACATCTGGTGACCTTTAAGTAATGCTGTAACACTTCACAGCTTTGTCATTAGCATGTCATCAGCCTTCTCTCTGAAAGAAATGATACCTAAATGCTTCATTTTAGAAATGTCTCCAAAGTTTGCTAATGCTTAATATCTGGTAACAAATCTAGAGAAGTATAAAGGACCCATACCAGGCAACTTTGTCAAAAGCAATCTTCAAAATAATCCTATTATAATTTACCACATGAGAGACATTGGATAGTCAAAAAGCTATAGAACCACGATATGCATTGTGTTCCAGGGGAGACCTGCTCACAGCCACGTCCTTCTGGTGGGTAAGGATATTGGTGCCAGCACTGTGGGACTCCATCAAGATTTCAACCATATACCCCTTTCTACTCAACAATTCTACTTCTAGAGTTCTAGTCTACTGAACTATTTATACATGGGCACAAAAGACTGTTCATTACAGCACTGTCTGTAATATCAACCATATCCAAAACTGTAAACCTAAGTCTCTTGTGACTCAGCTGGTAAAGAATCCACCTGCAGTGTAGGAGACCTGGGTTCAATCCCTGGGTTGGGAAGATCCCCTGGAGAAGGGAAATGCTACCCACTCCAGTATTCTGGCCTGGAGAATTCCATGGACTGCATAGCCCATGGGCTCACAAAGAGTCGGACACGACTGAGAGACTTTCACTTTCAAATTTCCTTTAAAAGAGGAATGCTTAAATAAATTGGCGCACCTGCATAATGGTGTATGATGCAGTCACTAAAAAGGAATGAGCTACCATATACGCTGACCTCATAAGTTCTTTGTGCTGCACCATTAACACCACATCTAACCTATCAAGAAGTTGTCTTGAACTCATTTTAGACTATGACCAGAATCCAACCACTTCTCACAACCTCCTGCGCACCCATCCTGATTCAAGCCACCACTGTCTCATTTAAATGACCACAGTCACCTCCAACAGGTCTCTCACGTCTATCTTCTCTCCAAAAAGTCTGTTATGAACATGGCAGCCAAAGTCATCTCGCCAAGTGTCATTCAGATCAAGTCTCTTCCTAACAGCAAAACCTTACAGTGACTTCCCATTTGACTCCCCATAAAAGCCAAAGTCCTCACAATGGCAATGAGGTTCTTCCTGATCAACTCATTCCCTCCACCCCGACAATTACGTCTATGTCTTCCATTCTTCTATCTGCCACCCCCACCCCCCCCCCCCCACTCTGCTTTAGCCTCTACTTCTTTCTATTCCTCAATCATGCAGAGTCCTTGGGGCCTTTGCACTGGTTGCTCTCTCTGTCAGAAAGCTCTTCCCCAGATACCCACATCCTCATTCCCTTACCTTCTTCAAACCTTTGTTCAAAAAGCAGTTTCTCAAAAAAGCACACTTTGAAAAATGTTAGTCACTCAGTCGTGTCTGACTCTTTGTGACCCCATGGACTATAGCATACCAGGCTCCTCCATCCATGGAATTCTCCAGGCAAGAATACTGGAGTTGGTAGCCATTCCCTTCTCCAGGGGATCTTCCCTGACCCAGGGATTGAATCCAGGTCTCCTACACTGCAGGCAGATTCTTTACTGTCTGAGCCACCAGGGATCTTGATCAACACATATAAAATAACAAAGTATCACCCCCTGGCACTACTAATCCCATTTTCCTTTCCTCTATAGCACTTATCTCCTAATTTACCACATAATTTACTTACCTGCTATATCATTGCTTACAGTCTACCTATCCCTCTCTCCACTAGAATATAAACACCAAAAAGCAAGAATCTTTGTCTGTTTTGCTCACCAATATATTGCAAGAGCCTTGAACAGTACCTGGCACATAATAGATGCTCAATACATATTTCCTGAACCAATGAATGCATGAATATAATAAAATTATATTCATAACAAAATGCTTTATTGAGCACTTATCCTCTTATAAGCACTAAACTAAGCACTTAGCATACATTATGTCATATAATCCTTACATAAATACTAGGGAAAGCAGAAAGGGCAGAAGAGAGCGTAAGGTATTATAATTCCTGTTCTGCAGGTGAAGAAAATGAAAAACCAGAAGGTTAACAATCCACAAAGGTTACATTCTAATAAACAGCTGGATGACTGAGAGGAGGGGAAGGAGGTTTGAATGCAAGTCTGTCCACCTGCTAAATGGGGGATTTTAACCACTTTGCCCAATTGCTGCTCCGAATGGAGCCCAACCAGTTAACACTCTATGTGCATTCATGCTAAGTCACTTTAATAGTGTCCAACTCTTTGCGACCCAATGGACTGGGGCCTGCCAGGCACCTCTGTCCATGGGATTCTCCAGGCAAGAATACTAGAGTGGGTTGCCATGCCCTCCTCCAGGGGATCTTCCTGACCCAGGGATCAAACCCACATCTCTATGTCTCTTGCATTGGCAAGTGGGTTCTGTACCACTAGCGCCACCTGGGAAGCCCTAAAAAGCTACATATCCACTCAGTCTCTTGCTCCATCCTCTTTAGGTTTCCATAGTACCTATTAGGCTTCCCAGATGGCTCAGTGGTAAAGAATCTGCCTGCCAATGCAGGAGATGTGGGTTTAATCCCTAGGTCAGGAAGATCCCCTAGAGGAGGAAATGGCAACTCACCTCCCTGAAAAAATTCATGGACAGAGGAGCCTGGTGGGCTATAGTCCATGGGGTCACAAAGAGTCAGAAAAACAACTGCTGAGCATTACTTCTACTACTGCTACTAATACCTATTATTTTAGACAAATGTTACTAAATTAAACATGCTTCAACTTTGTTGATGCTTACTCCTTGGAAGAAAAGTTATGACCAACCTAGATAGCATATTAAAAAGCAGAGACGTTACTTTACCAACAAAGATCCATCTGGTCAAGGCTATGGTTTTTCCAATAGTCATGTATGGATGTGAGAATTGGACCATAAAGAAAGCTGAGCACCAAAGAATTGATGCTTTTGAACTGTGGTGTTGGAGAAGACTCTTGAGAGTCCCTTGGACTGCACGGAGATCCAACCAGTCCATCCTAAAGGAAATCAGTCCTGAATATTTATCGGAAGGACTGATGTTGAAGCTGAAACTCTAATACTTTGGCCACCTCATGCAAAGAACTGACTCATTTGAAAAGACCCTGATGCTGGGAAAGATTGAAGTTGGGAGGAGAAGGGGACAACAGAGGATGAGATGGTTGGATGGCATCACCGACTCAATGGACATGAGTTTGAATAAACTCCGGGAGTTGGTGATGGACAGGGAAGCCTAGCGTGCTGCAGTCCATGGGGTCACAAAGAGTCGGACATGACTGAGCAACTGAACTGAACTGAACAACTTTGTATACCTAAAAATGAAGTGTGGTCCTGGGTAAGATAATGGATGAGGTCATAAGTCTTTAAATTTCCTTCAAGCTTGTGATTTTATCAATATTAAGTTGCAAATCACACTTTGCTTCTGGGAGTGGTGCTTTGCTTTATTTTCACTCTGAGGAACTGTATCTCTCCCTCTTGCCCAACTATTAGCTGTAGTCATAAACAGCAATCAGTGGAACATGAGGGTTTTTTATGAGATAGTTAATTCCAATGTGGCATTCTTTGGTATTTTGGAAAAATTTTAATGTCAGCAAATTTGCTTTTGGATCTGCAAATATGATTTTGTTCTAGATGCTCCTGTTTTATGAGTGAGATTAATTTTACTTAGAATATTGCTAGAAAGTAGACTCTCTTAAATTTAGTATAATATGTCAATAAATAATTTCTCTCCAATAAACTAAATGAATTCTGAGTTTTAAAAACATGGGTAAAGTATCTAGAATCTAAGTGGTAAAATTAAATTGGAAAGTTTTAAAGAGGAAACACCCTTATTGATTTTTTTTAGAACTTTTCTAGGATCAGTGATGTTAATGCTAATCCCACAACTCTCAATATTAATTTGGAGAGCTCACTCCATGAGTAACAGAGCAGATTCTGTGGGTGCCCCACCCATGCCTTCTGAGCTATGTCACTTCCTCCACACAGTCTGATTTCTGATGGCAGCATTCATATCTTTTGCTTCAGAAGATTCTTTGGCCTCCTATGCCTCTTCTACCCAAGCACACAGGCCAGAGTATCAAGAAATGTATACCCCTGGGAACAGCTCTCAATTACTGGGGTTTAGTATACAAAGAACCCACCCTCACAGGATGACTCTGGGGTGCCTTTCCTGCACTAGCTCCTAGTGTGTCCCAGTGAAGTTCCAGGGGTCACCTGCCTGACAATATGTTCTTTATTGGCACCTTCTTTTTCCTATCTCATTTCTCCATTCCCTACCCACTGTTACCTGGGACCAACTTTCCAGTAATTTACTTGCATTTGAATCCTTATGACAGGATCTGCTTCCGGAGTAACTCAGTCTAAGACAGCTACCTTCATTTGGGGCTTAGATGTAGGTCTTGGGAATAATAATAATACATTCTTCCTTCTTCAGAAAATATATGTTGACTATCTACCATGTTCCAAGGAAAGACAGGGAAGCCTGGCGTGCTACAGTCCAGGGGGTCACAGAGAGTCAGACACGACTGAGTAACTGAACAAGAACCATGTTCCAGGCATAGTTTTTGTCACTGGAGATTCAGCAGTGACCTAATAAACAAAAATCTCAGTTTTCACGGAGTTTACATTCTTGTGGGAGAAATAATAAATGAAATAAAAATATTGTGTAAGATAGATTATGATAAGTGCTATGAGGAAAACAAAGCCAAGGAGTGGAATAGGGAGTGCCAGCTACTGAGGTGTGCGATTGCAAAAATGTGGGCAGTGAAGGCTAGACAAGAGAGTGAAGTGAGCAAAGACCTGAGCGGGTGGAGAACAAGCCAGGGAAGAAGAAGCTTGCCTAGGCAGGAGGAAACAGGCACAGCGGGGGCCAGGCCTGGGATGTTGCAGAAACATCAGGGCCACTGGAGCTGGAACAGGGGCAGGAAGGGAGAAAGTGGTAGGAGACGAATCATTTCCATTATTGTAATTATCTGTTGTTAGTACTACTGCTTAATAGGTATGTGTTGTTGTTTCCACGTTTTAGTATGAAAATTACAGAAAGGTTGAAATGCGTCACGGTGAGCACCCATGTACTCACCGCCTGAATTCTACCATATTTGCTCTACCTGCTTTTCTACACATCTATCCTTTGACTCATCTATCAAGCCATCTTTCTAATTCATCTCAAAGTAAATTATATGTAACAAACATAATCATAATACAGACATTGTTTCTAAACCTGACAACAGCCTTGAAATGTAGATGCTGTATCCCTATTTTACAGATAAGAAACCTGAGACTCAGAGAGCTTGAATATCTCGGCTAAGGCAGCAACACAGGCACTGCTGCAGTGATTCTAGTCTGAGTTTGCTCAATGCCAGCACTCACATTCTTTCCACTACCGACACATTTGCTGCTCTCGGCCAAGAAATTCATACTGAAGAATGGACAAGGAGTTGGTAAGCAGCCCTGCTCTTCTCTGAAGGGAGCTGTTTCCCTTCCCTATTTCCTCTGCATCTGAAAGAAAGAGATCCAGTGATGTGCTGGTAAATGTTTGCTGTTGCTACTGCTGCTAAGTCGCTTCAGTCGTGTCCGACTCTGTGCGACCCCATAGACGGAAGCCCATCAGGCTCCCCTGTCCCTGGGCT
>NW_011495079.1:2270811-2284664 GCF_000754665.1 Bison bison bison
GCTCAGTCGTGTCCGACTCTGAGCGACCCCATGGACTGCAGCCTACCAGGCTCCTCCGTCCATGGGATTTTCCAGGCAAGAGTACTGGAGTGGGGTGCCATTGCTTTACCAATCAGCTATTTGTATGAGGATGGAGAGAAGGGGGAGGCCCCAGTTTGCAATATTTTACCAGTTCCTGAGATATAAGTACTCCTACCCTGGCTGATCTGAAGCCACCTAACTGGGGTCATTTTGTACGCTCTTGTGAGCTGGTGCAAGCCAGCTCCAGCAGAGCATTGCAGTTGCTCAAGCTTACACTGTGGACGACAAGTACCACTGGCCCTTAGGACCAGCTCACATTCGGGATCACAGCCCATTGCCTGTACCAGAGCTCGGTAAATACAAGTAGTGGTGGTGAGAAGAGAGATCTGCACCTTTCCACCCACATCCACACCCAGCATCACACATCTGCTCACACATACGCACACACATTTTCTTCCCAGGGTGGATGACAGAACATTTGAATAATGAATACAGGACACTATATATAACACACTTGTGTAAAGCAAACTTCACCACAGAAAGTAACTAAACTCCTTTCTCCGTACAATTTCTAGCCCTTGATCCACTGCTCTTGCTTTCTGTCCCTCTTGTCTTTGTTTGTTTGTTTGTTTTTTCACCACTCCTGCTCCTCCCTGTACTGCTGACCATGATTCTCTTTGGCAAGAGCACTCATGATGTGCTGAAACCAGAGAATACCATATTTCATGTGGGTTGAGGTTATAAATTAAAATACACTTGCTCTTTGGGAAAAAAAGCTATGACCAACCTAGACAGGATATTAGAGGCAGAGACATTACTTTACGAACAAAGGTCCATCTAGTCAAAGCTATGGTTTTTCTGGTAGTTATGTATGGATGTGAGAGTCAGACTATAAAGAAAGCTGAGTGCCAAAGAATTGATGCTTTTGAACTGTGGTGTTGGAGAAGACTCTTGAGAGCCCCCTGGACTGCAAGGAGATCCAACAGTCCATCCTAAAGGAAATCAGTCCTGAATATTCATTGGAAGGACTGATGTTAAAGCTGAAACTCCAATACTTTGGCCACCTGATGTGAAGAACTGACTTGTTGGAAAAGACCCTGATGCTGGGAAAGACTGAAGGCAGGAGGAGAAGGGGACAACAGAGGATAAGATGGTTGGATGGCATCACTGACTCAATGGACAGGAGTTTGAGCAAGCTCCAGGAGTTGATGATGGACAAGGAAGCCTGGCGTGCTGCAGACCATGGGGTTGCAAAGATTTGGACACGACTGAGCAACTGAACTGAACTGAACTGAGGTTATAAACCACTAAAAACACAGACACTCTGCCCTGAGAAGCTTGCTTTTCTTCCTCCTCAAGCTTCCTTTCTTGGCTGAAACATTTGCTCACCTTCAAAGTATTTCCCAGAGTTGCCCTGGACAAGATTCTGCCTGTTTCCTTTCATCACGCCATCATGCCACCTGAAGCCGGATTCTTTTTGTCTCCCTGCTCGATGCTCCTCCCCAAACTGTCCTCTACCTTCTTCACCCAAATTCCCCTCTGCAACCTCTTCCCAGGAGCCTCACACACTCAAGACAAAGCAACTGATCCCGTCACTTAAAGCTCCCTGACTCAGACCTGACGGAGGCTATTTCCACCAACTTTGGTAGGTCAGTTCCAGAAGCTTTATAGACAGGCTTCTCCAAATTGAACCCCTTAGTCATTTCCTCCTTCCCCACCTCATCCACCTCTCACCCCAAATCCCACCTGCTGCCATACTCTTGCCCCATTCATGCCACATCCCCAACAGCCTGCAGTGCAAATAACAATCAGTGCTGGCAGAATCAGCATGGACAAAATCTGATGTTTAACGACTTCAAAGCATTTTTATAGTACGGCAAATCCCATTACCATGCAACAAAGAACAGCTAATTGTTAAGAATTAATAATGAGAAGTAAGTATAGATAATGGTTTAGCTGACACTGTCATATTTTAATACACTATGTCCTGAAATATTTGTGCCTTTGGGTTGTGAATGTGCTATTTTTGTCACTAATAGGCCTATAGAAGCCTTGTGGAAATGAGAAGTTTCCTCAAAGAAAGTTATGCATTCTGAGATTTCTGTGATAAGGGGAAGGGGTCAATGTGCCTGTAGTTTCTGTGCTTCATTAAAATTCTGCTTCCGTACTGCATAATGTGAGTAATATTAATTTTCTAAACATTCGTGTACAGCGGCTGCTAACTAATTTCCATAACAGTGTTCCTATTCTACAGGCATTTTAAAGAGGGGGAAGGAGATGACTGTTGACTGTCTGCCAAAAAGAAAGGCTTATCCTAACCTCCTCTGAATCATTCCAGGTCAAGAAAAGGGCCACATTAGAAATGCTATCTCTCCGCCCATGAAGACCTCTAGGGTTCGACAAGCTGCCTGGGTCCCAGGGCTGACACACCTGGAATAAACTGTGGGCTTATTCCAGGGCTGCATCTTTCCCCTAACATTTCTGTGATGGCCCAGTTCATGCAACCTGGACTGGCTGCTAATATAGGCATGTCTGAGCCCCAGTCAGACTGAATACCAGCAGCTTCCCCTCCCATCCTGGTCCACAACACTGAAGTCCCCATGAGACAGGCTGCAGTTACAGCAGTCCAAGCTGGCACTTGTGGACACCATGCTTTCGGGACTTGCCTCAGGGCATCCTCCACCGAATCTCCTCCAGAAAACACAGGGATACCCGGGCACATGGTCAGAATATAATTTTAAGAGTTTTCATTATATGTTGATACGTTCTCAGATTGGACTTCTGTTTTCTGCCAAGATGAAGAACAACTAGTGTCATGAACGTGAACAAGTAAATCTCCCCCTACTCTCTCCATCAGTCCTGTCCTTTTGGACAGTGACCCCCAACCTTTTTAGCACCAGGGACCAGTTTCATGGAAGACAATCTTTCCACAGATCGGGGGCAGGGAGGGAGATGGTTTGGGGATGATTCAAGCATTTTACACTTATTGAACACTTCATTTCTATTATTATTATCATTATATCAGTTACACATCAGATCATCAGGCATTGGATCCTGGAGGTTGGGGACCTCTGCTTTTGGAGATACCATCCAGTGTTGCATCCATCACCTCTGCAACCCATCTTTACCTTCATACTCCAGCCCCAACTTGTCTCTCTAATCCCACCTTCCACTTCCATTTCTGACATGCTCAGCAATCCCACCACATCGATCTACTTGACCACTGCTCCTACAAAACCATTCTTAAATTGTCATCTCTGGCTAGATAACCTATCCTTTTTAATCCCACTAAAACTTTACTCTTTACCTTTTTCTAATCACACAAAGCTGTTCTCCTCCATTTTCAAACTGTCGTCAGCTTTTGTCTTTACCCACCAATTGAGACTTGTCATGATGTTGGCTGGTTGCTGGTCTGGTTGATTGGTCAATTACATGCAGATCTGTTTCCTTTGCATCTTTGTGATGCTTAGAGTCAGTGAGCCTGGGTTTTTAATCCATCTTTATATACATTGTGCTCATAATACCACAGGCACTAAGGAAATTCTTGTTGAATGGAATTTATCCTCAAAATGAGCCTGCACAGGATATGTAAAAATAAGTGACCATAAATTTTGTCAAGTCATATACAAATATAACTAGAGCCAGATCAGGGAAAACTAAACTTGCTTCTATTCTGTATGTCTCCCATCCAAAAACTGGCTACTGTTTATCAATCAATTATCATCCATATAGATTAGCCAGTGTGGGTGCTCCAGAGAAATAGAACCAAGAGAGTTGTTGTTGTTCTGTCGCTAAGTCGTGTCCAGCTCTTTGTGACTGTATGGACTGCAGCACACCAGACTCCTCTGTCCTTCATCATCTCCCAGAATTTGCTCAAATTAAAGAGATTTATTTTAAAGAATTGACTCATGCAGTTATGGAGGCTGAGACGCCCCACGATCTGGTACCTGTAAGCTGGAGACCCAGGAACTCAAGTGGTATAGTTCCAGTCTGAGTCCAACGGCCTGATAACTGGAGAACTAATGGTATAAATTCCAGTCCAAGCCTGGAGTCCTGAGAACCAGGAGCGTCCATGGTGTAAGTCACAGTCCAAAGCCTGGAGAAGACCAGTGTCCAGCTCAAGCTGTCAGAAAGTAGGAGAGTGAATTCCCTCTTCCTCCACTTTCTTGTTCTATTCAGGCTCTCAACAAATTGGAAGAGAACCACCTGGGAAAGGCATCTCCCTTACTTACTTTCCCAGTGCAAATGCCAATCTGATCCAGAAACACCCTCATAGGCACAACCAGTAATATTTGTGTCAAATACCTGTGCATCTATGATTTAGTCAAGTTGTTCATATGTACTCAGTCACTCAATCATGTCCAACTCTTTGCGACCCCATGGACTGCAGCCTGCCAGGTTCCTCTGTTCATGGGATTTCTCAGGCAAGAATACTAGAGTGGGTTGCCATCTCCACCTCCAGGGGATCTTACTAACCCAAGGATTGAACCCATATCTGGCACTGGCAGGTGGCTTCTTTACCACTGTGCCACACAGAATTAATCATCAGAGCAAGTGTTTCATATAAGTCTATACTAATCCTCACCAACAACCCTACAAGATGTATATTATTATTACTGTTCCATTTTACAGATTATGAACTGAAGAACAAGAGAGGGGAAGTAACTTAACCTAAGCCACACAGCTAGTTAGTGGCACAGCTAGTGAGGGACTCAAACCCAAGTCTGGGTAGCTCCATAGTCTGTGCCTCTGCCATCCCCTCTACTAATTCTTAGCACAAAAAGGGTACCCTGCTGCCTCACTTCACAAAGCAATCCAAAGGAAGAATTAAGAAAATAGCTAAGAGAGGGGTTGCTACTTTCCAGGGGATATACTTCTCAGGGTAGTGTGGACAGAACAATTAGAGCCCAACCACCATAGATAAATGTTGACTGAATAGTGTTGCTAGAGAAAGGCCATCATGAAGGTTCATACATGGCTTCCTGGACCCCAGGAGAAGAGACCTCTATATTTATGCTGGACATTTTCCCTTGTGTTCTCTCTTCTGCCTTCCTGACCCATCCTCCACACCCTCCTGAGTTGGCTCCACCACTCTCATTCTGCTCTCGTTATCATGAAATTGTTCCTTCCCCCTTTCATATTTCAACATTTACACAGTCAGTCCCCAGAGTCTCTGCCTTCTCAAAAACTGTCAAACTCATCTGAGATACAAAATTGAAACAATAAACCAAAATGAGGATACAACTCAATACTGAAAACTCCGCATGTGACAACAGTCAGAAATGCAAAATTACTGTTCCCAAGTCTGCTATCATTGAGGATTGTATGACTAAATGCTTTTGCCTTAATTCTAAATTTGGTACTGGCCTCAACACACACTAAAATGGGCAGAGACTTTCTGCAAACAATCTTTCTTGGAAGCCAAAGCAGTAACTGATGTTAATCTCAACATGGGAGCTTCAAAGTCATCAACAGAGTTGGAACAAGACTAAGTTTCAAGTAATAAAAGTGAGAGATGAACGCCAAAGTCTTTTGGTGAAATCTCTATCAGTCTTGACCACTAACTGAGAGGTGAAGGATTATTCTATTTTTTTAATTGACTGCCTTTTTAGAATGGAGAAGGAAATGGCAACCCACTCCAGTGTTCTTGCCTGGAGAATCCCATGGATGGAGAAGCCTGGTGGGCTGCAGTCCATGGGGTCATACAGAGTCGGACACGACTGAAGCGACTTAGCAGCAGCAGCAGCAGCCTTTTTAGAATACATATTTACATACTTCTTTATTTGGCCTCATCAGGTCTTCATTGCGGCATGCGGGATCTTTGATGTATCATGTGGGGTCTCACAATGCAGCGCACAGGGACTATCTAATTATGGCATGCAGGCTCTCTAAATGCGGCACGCATGCTCCTGAGCACTAAGACTCAGTAGCTGCAGCAAGTAGGTTTAGTTACCCTGCAGCATGTGAGATCTTATTTTCCTGACCAGGGATCAAACCCACATCCCCAGCATTGCAAGCAAAATTCTTAAACACTGGACCATCAGGGAAGTCCTGGAGATACATAGAGTTTAAACATCCATTCAAAAAGCACTTAAATATGAGTGAGAAAGAGTCAAAAGCTAAAGAATATGAGTCATGATTCAAATGATCAGGCATTTCCTTGACTGAAAAGTTGCCTAAAGAAGAGATGGGTCATAATCACATAGACTGTAAAGGAGAGTAGCTCAGGGGTTCTTGAAAGAATTTCCTCAACCCAAAAAGGTTCTTTAGCAACAGGCCACAGATATATGTTTGCTGAATGAATAAATGAACTTACGGAAAAAAATTAAATGTATTTCAATTTTATAAATTAGATTTAAATTTTTAAATTTTGTATTGTGTATAAAATAATCAGTTACTGTAGTAACATTTTTCAAAATCTTCCAACAAAGTTTATTAAGCATTCATACATACCTAGACAGAAGGAACATTAAGATGACAACTAAATATGTTCTTCAAATTCTGCTCAACAAAAGGGTTTTGAGAATTCACTGTGTCCCCCAGGGCCATACACAAGACTACAGGGGACACAGAAGCAAAGTAGAGGTGGTCCCCTTTGGCCTTTGGGGTAGCCATCTAGTGGGTGATGGTGCCTCAAGCAGGTGTGGCAGCAATCCACCTTGGGTGGCAAAGGAGCAGCCCCGGCCTCATTACCCCCCACAGGGCCTTATATTTCACCATTGAAGATTAATTCCTTCAGATCTTGAAGGTTAATTGAGTTTCTTAATAAAGGTTAAGTGAGTACCTTAGGATGCGTACCTTCTTAAGCCATTGTCACCTGCAACTGAGCCTGAGCATTGGATCACAGTTAGCAGAAAGCATGCTGGGTAGAAGACAGTGGAGCAATGGGGGGGAGGGTTTCAGTATAAAGACACAGAGAAAGGAAGCACCTGAGAGCATCATTGATTTATTTGCAATGTCCTCATTTTCCCCATTCCTTAACCACTTGAGGCTGGCACAGAAAATTCATACAAGACTCCACCCCTCTGCTGAAATGCCTTTTCCCATTCCTTATCACTGGGTTTCTGGGCTCAACACCCTGCATTTTCTATTCCGAGCCAGTCCCAATAATAACAGGCCATGCTCCCTGGATATTTAATCTGTGCCAGCTAGTATTCTAAGAGCTTTACAAGAAGTATCTAACTTAAGCCTCACAACCATGATACTCCTATTCTACAGGTAAGAAAACGGAGGGTCAGAGAAGTAACTTGTTAAAATCACCTAGCTTTATATAGCAAAGCCAGGATTTTAATTTAAGTCCAACTCCAGACCCCTAGTTCTTAATCTCATTACTACAATGCCTCATAACTTAGGCTGAAATTACTACAACAGCTCTATTAGACAGACCTACAAAGCAATGGTTGCACTCTAACCTAGATTCAAGGTCCAGTTCCTCTGAGGAACCATGAACCTTAGTGTTCTTATCTGTAAAAGAGAGTTAAGAAAATCTCATGTGAGATCGAGTGAGGACCCGATGAGTTCACAAAGAAAGTGTTTGGCCAGAATATTTTGTAAATAGCAGCTATAAGGCACAAACTTACTGCCTGTGCTCCTGTGTTTGGTAATGTTCCTGCTGGCCTCTAGGGGTTGCTCAAGCCTCCACTCCCTGCCTCTCCTGTCATGGAGTTGTCAGTGTTGTCAGCCTGACTGTGCACTCACATCTCCAGGGTATAAATACACACACGCATACATATGCATGTTAATTTAGATATACATATGTGTGCACATCTGCATACATATGTACACTTATATATGTGTGTATATATAAATACATGTCCAAGGGCAGGGCCTGGACATGTGTTTTAGAGTCATCCAAGTGACTAATATACAGCAGGGTTAAAAGCCAAAGCAAGGACTTCCTTGGTGGTCAGGTGGTTAAAAATACACCTGCCAATGCAGGGCAAGCGGGTTCGATCCCTGGTCAGGGAACTAAGATCCCACACATGAGTACCCTGCCAAGTCATTTACTTCAATTGTGTCTGACTCTGCAACCCTATGGGATGTAACCCACCAGGCTCCTCAGTCCATGGAATTCTCCAGGCAAGAATACTGGAGTTGGTTGCCATTCCCTCCTTTAGGACATCTTCCCAACCCAGGGATCGAACCCACGTCTCTTATGTCTCCTACACTGGCAGGCAGGCTCTTTGCCACTAGCACCACCTGGGAAGACTCACACACCGTGGGGCAACTAAGCCCGCATGCCGCAACTACTGAAGCCGTGTGCCTAGAGAAGCCACCACAATGAGAAGCCCACACCGCAACAGAGAACAGCCCCTGCTCTCCGCAGCTAGAGAGAGCCTGAGTGCAGCAACGAAGATCCGCGCAGCCAAAAATAAATTTAAAAAGCCACTGCAAATGAAAACTGCTAGAAAGGGCTAATGACATTTTGGAGTTGAAGCAACAAGGAAATGGATGTTACTGAGCAAGAAGTTTAAAAGTTAACTAGAAATTGAAAGTTTCTAGTGTCCATGTGGCAAATGTCCCGGTTCAGAATCTGTTCTTCAGCTCCTCCATTGTAGACTCTCCCTCTCCAGAGGAGCCGTCTCTTGGCTTATCTGTAAAAATCCTAGCCATACTTGGGCCCTGGACCCTGAGCTTGACTCTGCCCCCAAGGATCACCCTCCTAGACTCCCTGACATGAGGCCCTGATGACTACTGAAACATGACCCTGACCTTGGTGCTATCTTCAGGGAGCCTTGGTTAGAAGTTGAAGCAGTCCTCAGATGCCATGACCTCCCCACCACAATGCCCTTCCAGCATCAGCCCTAGCAGGCAGGACAGGTATCCCACTTCTGTCCGCCCCACAAGCATGACAAAGACCAGATCTATCTTGCTTCAAGTACAGTTCCTTTAAGTCGAAGGCTGAGACAAGACTCCTAGAACCAGGATCTCTTTCCCCAAAAGCAAAAATAAACATATATTAGACTTTGTTGATGACTGTTGCAGGCTGCTCACACACAATTCAAAATTCTGTCCTTGTCCACCCTGAGTGCAGCTGATAAGGCCATTCACCTGCCCCAGGTGGGCCTGCAGTTATTATAATGCAGGATTCAAATATTCTCTCCCCTACTGCCTCTCCAGATTTTCAGTTCCTCATTCATTATTCTCCCAAATTATAAAAAACCATAGAGAAACGTATGCTCACTACCCACCCTGCTCTGAATTAGGAATCTAAGCAGTTGATAAATTATCTGGTTAAGAGCCTCACTTTTTTTCCATAAGAGGTGAAATATTCCCCCCACCCATTACTCACACACTTGTTACTCAAAGGGGACTGAGCACATATTCACCAGATTTGGCAACATTTCACTCTGAGACTGAAAACAAACATGATAAATTTCTCCTCTAAAGAAAATTTTGGTGATGTGTATAGGCCACCGAAAATGAGAATGTTATGACTTTAGTGCTGTGATAATATATGGTAGTAATTATATTAACAAGGGAAATTACATCCCTTTTCAGCAATTTAAGCTCATACCACCCACATGAATAGTGGGCAGAAGCAAAAATGCTGAAATGGCACTAGTCATATAGAGGGAGCAATATTTGCTGAATTTAGAACCTATTTTAATCACTTTTTTAATCTATTGAGCTCCTACTATGTGCCAAGCACCATGTGAGCACAGTGGGGAATTAATGCAATATAGCCTCTGATCGTAAGATGCTCACCAAGTAATAAGGGATTTTAGCTATGTACATAAATCATTGTAATGCCAGGTGGGAAGTGAGAGATGACAAAAGAGGGGTACAGATAGAGTTCTACAGGGTTTGAAAAGAGGAAGCTATCACTTCTAGATAAAGCTCTGATGAAGATCTGGCTTGCCCAGAAAGCAATCAGACACCCAGGAGGTAAGGAGTAAGCAGCACCCCACAGTTTTCCAGTATCGAGATAAACTGCAGCCAATTAACACTGGAAATTCTGCCAATGACCTGGCCTCAGAAAACATCCACCAGCAGCCTCCATAATCAGATAACCATGAAAGCAAACCCCATATCCTATGGCTCCAGAAATCCTTCTAAAAACTCTTCTGCCAAGAACTTATAAATGTGTGGATTAATGAAATATAAATAGAGATTAAAAGCATGAGTAAATCTCTATAATTCATTTTGAAATTTTATTGGGATCAAATTTGAGATACTCATTCTGTTTATCTCTACCAATCTGATTAGCTTTTGTTCCCTTTCTCCCATGTACAAGAAGGTATAGAGGATTCGAAGAGAAATAGCACACAACCAGATCGTGAGGTGTCTTGGAATCTCATATGGGAGAGGAAGAGTTACAAAATAACTGTAAAAATGATCTGCTGTTTCATCAACATGATCTGGTGGAAAAAATAGTTTTGAATCAGATAGACTTACGTTGAATTCCTAGTTTGTAGCCTACTAGCTCTGTGACCTAAAAAAGAAGTATTGACTCTTTCTCTAGGTTAACATTCATTTATCTATAACTGTTCAAATCACAGGGCTGTGGTGAGGGTTAAATAATACAATATTGTGAAAACATTTTGTCTAATGCCTACAAACATCTAATGAATCTGTAGAATAACATGCATCAGAAAGCTGCTGTGTGTCAGAAGGTTTTTCTTTTTAACCTTTAAAGACAAGAATCTCAATTACTATGGTCTACACCTGAAACTAACAGAATATTGTAAATCCACTATATGCCAATAAAATTTTTTAATTAAAAATAAATAATAGGCTCCAGTTTCATCCACCTTATTAGAACTGATTCAAATGTATTCTATTAATGGCTGAGTAATACTCCATTGTGGAGAAGGCAATGGCACCCAACTCCAGTACTCTTGCCTGGACTATCCCATGGATGGAGGAGCCTGGTAGGCTGTAGTCCATGGGTTCACTGAGGGTCGGACATGACTGAGTGACTTCACTTTCCCTTTTCACTTTCATGCATTGGAGAAGGAAATGGCAACCCACTCCAGTGTTCTTGCCTGGAGAATCCAGGGACGGGGGAGCCTGGTGGGCTGCCGTCTATGGGGTCACACAGAGTCAGACACGACTGAAGCAACTTAGCAGCAGCAGTAGCAGCAGCAGCAATACTCCATTGTGTGTATGTACCACAGCTTTTTTATCCATTCATCTGCTGATGGACATCTAGGTTGCCTATTATACAGAGTGAAGTAAGCCAGAAAGAAAAACACCAATACAGTATACTAACGTATATATATGGAATTTAGAAAGATGGTAACAATAACCCTGTATGCGAGACAGCAAAAGAGACACAGATGTATAGAACAGTCTTTTGGACTCTGTGGGAGAGGGAGGGGGGGCATGATTTGGGAGAATGGCATTAAAACATGTATAATGTCATATAAAAAATAAATAAAATAAATAAATCATAATGCTGGGGAAATAAATAAATAAATAAGTGAAAAAAACCTAAAATAATCCTCAAAGAAAGAGCTCATTTTGAAGTTGTAGGGACCAGGAAGTCTTTATGAAGAAGGTATCATTTGAACAGGACCCTGGAGGACAAGTAGAGATTTGTCACGATGTCATCCACTTTGGCTGACAGAGATGGGGTGTGTTGAGATATGACACTGGATTTTAGAGGAATAAGAATTTTGTATATGAAAACACTTGACTTACAGAGTCATTCTAGACAAATCAGTACTTTAACACACATAACCTCCAAAATACCAACCTATGTAATCAAAACTCCAATGGTGCCCAAGACAAAGGACATACACATGGCAAAGGAGGACAGTTCTTCCAGATCATAGAAAAAGGAGAACTTTGAAAAGTCAGCATAATATTTATACCACAATTTTTTAAATTCAAACAAAAATTTCCCTATGAATATTAAAGCAAAAAATGCCATAATATATTGGGAAACAATACAGAAGCATAATAAAGGAATAAAATAACACAATTCAGAGGAGTTTACCCTGCAATTGCAAAGAATTATAGGATTAAATGCCAGGAAATTTATTTATAAAATTACTTAAAGTAAGGATAAAAAGTAAAATTTAAGAAGAAATAGTAAAATTACTTAAAGGACAAAAAGAGAAATACATCGCCATTTCCAAAGGTACTAAAGTCATCTAATGAAATTTAATATCTATTTCTAAGAGTTAAAGAAAAATGATAAACTGTGAATAGATACTTCATTAACATGGCAAATATATGCGGCAACCTGAAAGTTACCACAATTAATGGGGAAATACTAGAAGAGTCCCATTAAAGTCTGGAACAAGTTCACTTATGTCACTGACACTTCATATTACCCTGAAGCATCTAGGAAGTTAATAAAATTTGGTACCTGAAGAAAGAGAGAAAAATCATGTAAGGAGAAAGTAAAAGTGTTATGGCTCATAATTTTTAAAAGGGATGAGGGCCTAGAAACTCAATAAAATCAACTGAGAAACTAAGTTCTTAGTACTGATAACAAAAAGAATTAAATAATGTATTAGCTCAAAAAAAGCAATATGTGGAAAGAAATAATTTTCATGTATACATGTAAAAATTAGAAGAAATAAAAGGCCCTAATTTACATGAGTACCAAAAAATGCAAAATATATATGAATAAATTTAACAAGAAAAGTGCAGAAGCTATACAAAACAATTTTAAAGTGCTTTAATATCAGTGCAAAGAAATAGAGGAAAACAATAGAATAGGAAAGACTAGAGATCTCTTCAAGAAAATTAGAGATATCAAGGGAACATTTCATGTAAAGATAGGCCCAATAAAGGACAGAAATGGTATGGACCTAAAGAAGCAGAAGATATTAAGAAGAGATGGCAAGAATACACAGAAGAATACACAGAACTATAAAAAAATATCTTCATGACCCAGATAATCATGATGGTGTAATCACTCAGTTTTCATTCCAATCGCAAAGAAAGGCAATGCCAAAGAACGCTCAAACTACCACACAATTGCACTCATCCCACACGCTAGTAAAGGAATGCTCAAAATTCTCCAAGCCATGCTTCAGCAATATGTGAACCGTGAACTTCCTGATGTTCAAGCTGGTTTTAGAAAAGGCAGAGGAACCAGAGATCGAATTGCTAACATCCGCTGGATCATAGAAAAAGCAAGAGAGTTCCAGAAAAACATCTATTTCTGCTTTATTGACTATGCCAAAGCCTTTGACTGTGTGGATCACAATAAACTGCGGAAAATTCTTCAAGAGATGGAATACCAGATCACCTGATCTGCCTCTTGAGAAATTTGTATGCAGGTCAGGAAGCAAAAGTTAGAACTGGACATGGAACAACAGACTGGTTCCAAATAGGAAAAGGAGTTCATCAAGGCTGTATATTGTCACCCTGTTTATTTAACTTATATGCAGAGTACACCATGAGAAACGCTGGATTGGAAGAAACACAAGCTGGAATCAAGATTGCCAGGAGAAATATCAATAACCTCAGATATGCAGATGACACCACCCTTATGGCAGAAAGTGAAGAGGAACTAAAAAGCCTCTTGATGAAAATGAAAGTAGAGAGTGAAAAACTTGGCTTAAAGCTCAACATTCAGAAAATGAAGATCATGGCATCCGGTCCCATCACTTCATGGGAAATAGATGGGGAAACAGTGGAAACAGTGTCAGACTTTATTTTGGGGGGCTCCAAAATCACTACAGATGGTGACTGAAGCCATGAAATTAAAAGATGCTTACTCCTTGGAAGGAAAGTTATGACCAACCTAGATAGCATATTCAAAAGCAGAGACATTACTTTGCCAACAAAGTTTCGTCTAGTCAAGGCTAGGGTTTTTCCTGTGGTCATGTATGGATGTGAGAGTTGGACTGTGAAGAAAGCTGAGCGCC
>NW_011495079.1:2284764-2306643 GCF_000754665.1 Bison bison bison
TTTTTGGGCTCCAAAATCACTGCAGATGGTGACTGCAGCCATGAAATTAAAAAGACGCTTACTCCTTGGAAGGAAAGTTATGACCAACCTAGATAGCATATTCAAAAGCAGAGACATTACTTTGCCAACAAAGTTTCGTCTAGTCAAGGCTAGGGTTTTTCCTGTGGTCATGTATGGATGTCAGAGTTGGACTGTGAAGAAAGCTGAGCGCCGAAGAATTGATGCTTTTGAAGCGTGGTGTTGGAGAAGACTCTTGAGAGTCCCTTGGACTGCAAGGAGATCCAACCAGTCCATTCTGAAGGAGATCAGCCCTGGGATTTCTTTGGAAGGAATGATGCTAAAGCTGAAACTCCAGTACTTTGGCCACCTCATGCGAAGAGTTGACTCATTGGAAAAGACTCTGATGCTGGGAGGGATTGGGGGCAGGAGGAGAAGGGGACAACAGAGGATGAGATGGCTGGATGGCATCACTGACTCGATGGACGTGAGTCTAAGTGAACCATGGGAGTTGGTGATGGACAGGGAGGCCTGGCATGCTGTGATTCATGGGGTCGCAAAGAGTCGGATACGACTGATGGAGTGATCTGATCTGATCTGATCTGATGGGATCAGATGCCGTGATCTTCGTTTTTTGAATGTTGAGTTTTAAGCCAGCTTTTTCACTCTCCTCTTTTACCTTCATCAAGAGGCTCTTTAGTTCCTCTTTCTGCCATAAGGGTGGTGTTGTCTGCATATCTGAGGTTATTGATATTTCTCCCAGCAATCTTGATTCCAGCTTGTACTTCTAGTCTGGCATTTCACATGATATACTCTGCATAGAAGTTAAATAAGCAGGGTGACAATATACATCCTTGATGTACTCCTTTCCCAATTTGGAACCAGTCAACTCTTCCATGTCCGGTTCTAACTGTTGCATCTTGACCTGCATACAGGTTTCTCAGGAGGCAGGTCAGGTGATCTGGTATTCCCATCTCTTGAAGAATTTTCCACAGTTTGTTGTGATCCCCACAGTCAAAGGCTTTACAGTAGTCAAGAAGCAGAAGCTTTTCTAGAATACTCTTGCTTTTTCTGTGATCCAACAGTTTGATCTCTGGTTCCCTCCTTTTCTAAATCCAGCTTGAATATCTGGAAGTTCTCAGTTGACATACTCTTGAAGCCTACCTTGGAGGATTTTGAGCAGGACCTTGCTAGCATATGCAATGACTGCAATTGTGTGGTAGTTTAAACATTCTTGGTATTACTCTTCTTATGGGATTGGAATGAATACTGACATTTTCCAGCCCTGTCGCCACTGCCAAGTTTTCCAAATTTGCTGGCATATTGAGTGCAGCACTTTTCACTCAAAAGATGATAAAAGCATCATCTTTTAGGATTTGAAACAGCTCAGCTGGTATTCCATCACCTCCACTAGCTTTGTTAGTAGTGACTTTACCTAAGGACCACTTGAATTCGGACTCGAGGATGTCTGGCTCTATGTGAGTGATCACACCTTCATGGTTATCTGGGTCATTAAGATCTTTTTGAATAATCCTTCTGTGTATTCTTGCTACCTCTTCTGAATATCTTCTGTGTCTGTTAGGTCCATACCATTTCTGTCCATTTTTGTGCCCATCTTTGCATGAAATGTTCCCTTGATATCTCATTTTCTTGAAGAGATCTCTAGTCTTTCTTATCTCTCCTTGTTATTCTTTGGTACACTGCATTCAGATGGATATATCTTTCCTTTTCTCCTTTGCCTTTTGCTTCCCTTCTCAGCTATTTGTAAAGCCTCCTCAGACAACCATTTTGCCTTTTTGCATCTTTTTCTTGGGGGTAATTTTGATCACTGCCTCCTGTACAATATTATGAACCTCTGTCCACAGTTCTTCAGGCACTCTATCAGATCTAATCCTTTGACTCTATTTGTCACTTCTACTGTATAAGGGATTTGATTTAGGTAGATTCCTGCATTCTTTTTTACAGTGAAGCTGATCATACATTTTCTTGCTTCCTGTGCTTTGTTTTGTTTATGTTAACGTTTGAATTGTGATGGTATCCACAGAAGTTGCTAATAGTAATTGGTTGAGCAACGTTACCCCATGTAAACAACTAGTAATTTTTCTAATCATGGCATGATACAGATTCCTTACAACTTGGCCACTGGATGGACTTTGAACACCAGAACTGAAAAGCTTTACTTTTATATTAAATTAAATTAAATTTAAATTTAAATATTTTACTAACACAAAATTATCACTTGATTAATTACATTTATAATTAAAATATTAAGTGAGATTAATTAATTTCAAAAAATAAATATACAATAAATTTATCTATACTCAAGTTTTTATTTTTGACATTCAGTCATCAAATTTTCCTTTTGTCTTTGCATTTAGTGGTTATTTTAAAATAAAACTTTTCAAAGACATAAAAATTAATTTTAATAAATGTTTTATACTTGTACTAATTGATTTATATTTTATATTATTGATTTATACTTTTATGCAAACATATTTAAATTTTTTACTCTTTGAATTACATGTTCAATACCAATATTATTATTGATAATCTTGATTAAAATATCTTAAGTAATTTTGCTAAAATGAAAGAAGAAAATAAATTATATAGAGTACATAGATAATGAATCACATTTTTTATTTTTATTATCAATCCAAATATCAGTGTATCACCAGAATACTGTGACACGTGCAATAATAATTCCAGTTTTTATATTTTGCCAAGTTTCAGTTATATAAGAAATATAACTTTATTCATGTTTTTCTATTTCATGTTATTCATCAAAGTAATAGGGATAGAATATATTTTAGTTAATAGCTTGTGATTTATAACTTTTTAATATTTAGACACATTGTGTGGAGGTTCCATTTGAATTAATTCCCTGAGCTCCACAAACATTATGAGAGGGGCCGTATGCAATATTACATATAGTAGAAAAAACTTAAGAAATTCTAAACACTTATTAACATGACACTTGCTGAGTATTTTATTTTATATGTATAATATTTAAAGGACATATTAAGTGTTTGTATGTGGGTGGGATAAATATTTCACTAATTATCCTTTTGTATACATTGGATTTTGAACTATATACATGTTCCCCTAATCTGGGGGGAGAATGGAATCCAATGACCAAAAAATCTTAGCATTCCAGTTCTGATACTATCATCTCAGAACCAAATACCATCAGATTTTCATAACCATCATTTTTACTATCCAGTGTCCTAAAATTGGAATTCCTGGTGGACACTGGTGCATTGTAACATAGCACTGCTTTGCATACATCTGGTTCTTTACAGTTAACCACATTCTATCACATGCACAGTGTGGCTCACCCCAGGTACGTAGAGAAAATGTCCTCATCTCTAATTTATAGATTCAAAACCTGCCCAAGTTCAAACAATGCAGAATGGGGTTCACTTTGCATAGCCCACACAGCTGTTATAGAAACAGATTCATGTCCATTTTTTATACTGCTCTGGATAGACAGCTCTGTTCTGTGGAATAGACAGCAGGTTCAGGTCTCTAAGTGGTTGGCATCCTTTACAAATACAGCATCCTCTAAAGCTGAGTTTGTGGCCAGTTCCAAACTCACACTTTATAGGCGAAAGAGGAACTATATTTTCTTTCCCTTATTGTTTATTTTTACAGTGTACTGTCTTTGGTAATAAATTTTGTTACACAATTGTAGCAAAATGTAATAGGTTTGCCTGAAAATCCTTCTCTTAGGTGATGAAACTTTCCAAAAAGAATTCTCCTTTCCGCTTTTTGCTTTTCCTTTTGAATCCAATTCCCTATGACTTTTATTGAAAACATGTCACTTTTTAAAAAATGACATTATCACATTTTTCTTAAGTCCATCATCTTCTCAACTCCTGCATCCTTTATACACCATGCTTTTGTATCCTTTTATTTTCAAGTTCTTTTCATGTTTTCCCCCTTTTGTTTTATTCCCATGGGAGCTTTTATTGTCATCTCTGTGTTTTTGTCTAGGCTTCTACATTGAGGCCTGACCCAACAGTGAGGAAATGAATAGGGAAAGTATCATAGCTACGCTGCAATGGTAAAGGCAGACAGGTGCAAAGGACGGGGAGAAACAAAAAGGAAAGAGAAAGACTGGATGAAGACCTGATTATTTTTTCAGCCTTCAGGGTATAATATCTTTGAAGGTGAAAAATAATGACATTTACACAGGCATCTAAATAAAAATGTGACTTGCCGAACACAGAATTGCAGAGAAAACAGTTTCCTTTATTTAGAAACTTGTTTCCATGTCCAATAGGCTGAGTCAAATTTACTTTGAAGGCATGAGCAAGAATATTACCCTGCAAAGCCAAGGTTGACAAATGAACTCAGTCTCTGTCTTGAAACCAACTCACTAGTAAGTGAAATTCACAATTCCGCTCGAAGTTTCTTAATGTTGATTTAGACGAAGCAAGCCATGCTCCTTAATGTCTAAAAGCAAGATATCAATTTAATAAATCAGTAAGAATGGCCACAGTATGATTCTCGTGCAGAAAGATCAGCAATCAGTATTACAAATTTTGAAAAATAGTTGTTCCTATCTCTACTTAATAGACATTTTTGTGTTTTGGATTTAGCTGTTTATGTGTCCCCTTTTCTTGGAGCTCATTCTGGCTTGATTTATCTTTCACCTGCCTGGCTTCCCATCGGTTTCGCCTAACTCTTTAGTCCATCTATAATTCTACCCCTACTGCCCTATAACCCCTGGAGAATCTACAGATCAAAAATGAGCAATTAAAATAAGAGGCAGATCTCTGCTAAAAGGGAATATGTGTATTTCGTAAAGTTTTTATCGCCTTTGCAATGAACTAAACTAAATCTGAAAATTTCATCTCACAAAAACATTGAAAGCAATGCGTGTGATGCATGTGTCTGTGCGTGTATGGCTATTACTGGACGCATATACATGTGTATTCCTAAATATGCCTTGTGTGAGTATGCAAGTGTGTGTATGTATATCTGTGAGTTTGCCATAAAGAGGCAACAAGGAGGAAAATCAGTAAATCAGACCATTTTTTATTTATTTGGCATTAAATGACTGGTTATTTATAAATATGTATGATTAATTTTTTGTTTAAAAAAATGAAAATCTGGATATTAAACATATGTGGAAAATGTGAATGACTTTGCCTTTGCCTTAAACTCTTTTTTTCATTTACTCCTTTTCCTTTCCTTATCTGCTAGCTTTCACCCTCATTTTACTTTTCCTATCTGGTGTTTCCTAGTTCTGTTCAGTTTAATTTATCCAAATGTCATACCCAATAAGTTGCTGAATTTCCACTCCATTCCTGCTGAATTATTGTATTACTTTTAAATAACTTGCATCTGCTCTTGATTCTTCCATCTGCTTCTCTTCCTTCTTACTTTCTCATCAGTATGCCTGGCTTGAAGTTAAGGACATTGGCCAGACACCCTTTATTTTCTGTTTTTTAACCATTGACACAAGTTCATTAGCCTTTCAGACTCTCGACCTGAAAAAGCCAGCCACAGGGAAAATTTGTAAGTAGGTCAGATACGTGAATGCCGCCACGCATACCTTTCATACTTTCTCGTTCATGCTTGTCATCCTCTTGCAAGAGATACCACACAATTCTGGTTTTTTCCCTTTCACTGCCCTCCTTCAAAAAGTACACATCCAGGTCTGCATTACCTCACTTCTAGGAGAAATCCAGTAGGAAAATCCATCAACATACTACGCATAGACAATAAAAACTTCATTGTTCATCTTCTATGGAGTGAGTTTCAAGATGCTTGTTTCTATGTTCTGTCATAATTGCAGGCATGTGAGGCAGCCCCAGAAAAGAAACCAGCTGTAACTGGTCTTCAGCACTTGTAAGCAAAATTGACTGCTCTCTTAAACTCAAGAATTTGATGGCATTTTAGGAAAAGAAAGGAAATTAACATTTCCCACATTTTTACTTTGTGCCAGACACAAGCTAAACTGCATGTTCATTTTAATCAATGAAAAGACAGAATACTTGCCCAAAGTGAAAAGACCATATGGCTATAAGAAATGCAGCTGCCAGGTATAAGTGAAGAGCAAAAACCCAATGCTCTGTCCACACCATGCTGCTGCTTGAGACTAGAGTCGTGGACCAATAGTATTCCTCTGTTTTAGGTTCCAACCATCCATCATACCTTGATAGCTTTTATGCATCAAGACAAAGCTGCAAGTGAGAACCAGCTTGGAGTGGATCGTGAACAATTGCAAGGCCACAAAGTCTGCAGCAGGGATATGTCCTAAGAAGGATCAGCTGGGACACAATTTTGAAAGCTTTGTAGTATAGACTACAGAACTCAGACTTGGGGTGCCTTTAAAGGTTCTAAGCAAGAGAATGAGATGGGCAGAATTGAGTTCTAGGTTCATCATCCTAGAACAGGAGATATACAGGCTTTGAGAGGGACAAACTCCAAGTAGGGTGACTAGTTGGGAAGCTACATTGCTGTTATCCCAGTAAAAGATGAAAGTCAGCTTAAGTAAGACAACAGAAGATGCAACGGGACCTATATTTTAGGAGGTAAAATCAGGAAGACTTGGTGATCATTTGGATACAAAATGTAGAAGAAAAAAAAGGAATCAAAGATGTCCATTTTTCCTTTGTATTTGTTCCCAAGTGCCACAGTCTTTTTCTAAATCAAAGGAAAGTGAAAGTGAAGGTCGCGTCCAACTCTTTGCAACCCCATGGACTATATAGTCCGTGGAATTCTCCAGGCCAGAATACTGGAACAGGTAGCCTTTCTCTTCTCCAGGAGATCTTCCTGACCCAGGGATTGAACCAGGGTCTCCTGCATTGCAGGTGGATTCTTACCAACTGAGCTATGAGGGAAGCACTATTGTAATAAACAGGGGTGCCTTAAGACGGATTCCCAAACTGAATTTGTGAATGCTTAAGGCTGACAAAATTATACCTAACCTGACCAGTGACACATTTGGCAGGTATAGTTTATGACCAGAATATATCACATCCACACAATTAAAGAATAATTTAGCCTTAAGAAAGGGCTAGAATTCTCTTTTCTGGAAAATTATCTTTTCCTTCCTCAAGAGGGTCTTGACAGAGACAGTCTTTATAATTCTTGGTTATGTTTACAGCAATTTGATTTTAGAAATCATCCTAAAGACAGATACTTCTATAGTAAATATTCCCAGCTGCTGTCTTTGGAAAGAGTAATTTGATTAGTGGCACTGTGTTGAATTGCATTATAACTGGTTTCTTCACATAATGTCTATTGCCTACATAAAGAAAAAAACAAATCATAAACTAATGTCTAGGTGATCTGTTTGGCACAAAAGTGATAGCAGGATGGGGTTAACAAGTGTTTGTGGAGAGAGAACAGGGAATGATGAACTCTCTCAAGTTTTGCTGTTTATTAAAGAGTTTATTGAAATCTCATAGAGCAGTAACAAATGATCTAATAAAGCAAATAAGATTAAGCAGTGCCAGTAAACAAATTTATAATAAAACTCCAGAAGAGTAGACAATTTTTATTTTTTTAATTCTTGCAAAAGTCATATTAATATTTCCAAATCTTGTAAAGCGTTTTGGAATTAGGACCCTGTTTGAAAATGGACATAACCATTCAAATCATGATTCATGTAATTTATTAATTCATTTAATGGGCTATATAGCCACATTAGCAAACTTTTTAAGGGAAAATAACTTTTCCTGGCATGAGATTAGGGGAAAACCACTGAACATTGATCAGCAAATAAATGGTATATGCTGCAGAGTTTTGTTGGAAAATGAAAAACAAGTCAACAAGCTTGAGTTGAAGAGACGAGGAAAGCTTCCTGAAGGAAGAAAGGCTTGCCTAAGGAAGTTACTAGACATCAGGAGATGTTTCTAGCAGCCTTCTTCCTTGCCCATCTTTCTAAAAGGAGAAAAGGGGTTCAGAGTAAATATAGGCACATGGGCTGTGGACATCCTCCAGAGATTCACATATCTAACACAGCTTGGGAAAAGTACAATTAACTATTGTGGCCAAAACAAGTTCCTAGGTAACAAAGTGACCAGCCTGCACAAGCTAAATGGACAAGAACCAGGTACATCTCAACAGCAAAGGTGTAGACCCATGTCCCCACAGAACAACAGACCTCTCCATGGATTGTTCTATGCACAGATAAAATTAGAGACCAAATACTCTCTAAACCTGAGTTGTATGAAGTCCCTTGGAAGCTAGGCAGTGATAATATATTGACCGATATTGAGTTTGTACCACCCTGGCAGAATAGGGACTGGGCACAATAAGGACAAACAAAAATAAGGGTCTTATTTCTTGCCCACCTAAATACTGGACTAGGGGTTGTAGCTGCTACATACGGGAAAATGCTTTAAATGTCTTGGGCAGATACAGACAGGTTAGTAGAAAGAAAGAAGAGAAGGTGAAGGCATCCTGGTAAGAAATTAGGGAAATTTCTCAGGAAGGTTCCCAGAGGGGCAGAATCACTGAGTTTTAAAGATGGGTTTCTGAACCTCTTTTTGCATAAGGAAGTGTCTTATGGACTGGATGTTTATGTCCCCCAACCCAATTCACATATGGAAAGTGTAACCATCAACAATATAATATTAGATAGTATTAGAAGGCAGAAACTTTACGAGGTGATTAGGTCTAGATGGGGGAAGGCAATGGCACCCCACTCCAGTACTCTTGCCTGGAAAATCCCATGGATGGAGGAGCCTGGTAGGCTGCAGTCCATGGGGTCGCTAAGAGTCAGACACGACTGAGCAACTTCACTTTCACTTTTCACTTTCATGCATTGGAGAAGAAAATGGCAACCCACTCCAGTGTTCTTGCCTGGAGAATCCCAGGGACGGGGGAGCCTGGTGGGGTCGTGCAGAGTCGGACACAACTGTAGTGACTTAGTAGTAGCAGTAGCAGTAGGTCTAGATGAGGTCATGAGGGTAAAACCCTGATAATGAGATGGTGACTCAGTGCTAAAGAATCTGCCTGCAATGCAGGAGTCTTGCAGGAGACACGCGTTCTACCCCTGGGTCAGGAAGATACACTGGAGTAGGAAAGGGTGACCCACTCCAGTGTTCTTGCTTGGGAAACCCCATGGACAAAGGAGCCTGGTGGACTACAGTCCATGGGGTCACAAAAATGCAAGACACAACTTAGCAACTAAACGACAACAAAGAAGAGGAAGACTACTGTTCTCTCTCTCTCTCTCTCTTTCTGTCTCTCTTTCCCTGCCATGTGAGGATACATCAAAAAGGCAGCCACCTATCAACCAGGAAAAGGATCTTCACCAAGAACTGGACCCTGTTGGCACCCTGATCTCTGACTTTCACATAGCCTGCAGAACTACAAGAAATAAATGTCTGTTGTTTAAACCTCCCAGTCTACAGTATTCTGTTACAGTACCCCAAAACGATGAAGACAAAGGACAATTCCAAAGGTGGCATGTGGATCTTGCAATTGGTGAAGATAAACACTTAGGCTGGAGTTATTCACTATCCCAAGACTGAGCTTTGAGTTTTTATCTCTGGGCTTCCTAACACTCAAAAAATGAGAAATATGAGTTAATTACATGATTCACATCTTTTAAGAAAAGTTACATGTGCCAATTCTTCTAGATAGCAACAAAAATTTAATGAAATATTTTTTTTTGCCTTTATTCCATGGATACTGTTCAACATAAGATACAACATTTCCTCTGACAGTTTTGTAAAAAATAAGAATGTAGTTTCCATTTTTTCTTGTTTTAACTCTTAATAAAACCTTTTATGTTATTACTCATCTTTGCTATGCTCATGTACTCATCTTTTCTGTTGGATTAGGTTTTCTGCCAGGATAAGGCCTGTGACTCATTACAGAAACCAAGCACAGTGGCACATGCGAGGGCTTCACAAATGTGTGCTTAACCAGAAGTAAGTAATGCAGTGGAATGACTTCTGATGGAGAGAGGTACTGACCTAAACTAAAGATATGTAAATTTCTGGATCTCAGTCAGCTTTGGTTGCTATAACAAAATACCATAGACTGGGTGACTTAAACAACAGACATTTATTTCTCACAGTACCAGAGGCTGGGAAGTACACGTTCAAGGTGCCCGCAAATTCAGTTCTTGCAGATGGCACTCTTCCTGGCTCCCTTCTCACTGTAAATTCACCTGATGGAGAGACAAAGCTCTGGTGTCTTGTCCTTTTCTATAAGGGCACTAATCCTATCACAGGGGTTCCATCCTCATGACCTCATCTAAACCCAACAACCTTCCAAAGGCCCCACCTCCTAATACCATCACACTGGGGTTAGCATTTCTACCCATGAATGTTGAGGGGACACAAACATTCAGTTCATAGCAGGATCTAACTTGAACAGTACATAACAGGATCTAACTTGCACCACTGATAAAAATCTAAACCACCCGAAGTCTCCTAAGCACATAGTTTCCTTAATATATACTGAAAAGAAGCTTATAATATCTATAATTTCTCTTAAAGATATGTAAAAACATTTCCTTTTTTTGCACTATAACTATGAAAGTCTGCCTACACTTCTAGATTCTTTTTTTTAATGATGGATCTTTGGTTCAGTTACAAAATAAGATTTGTTGAATCAGGGCAAAAGCATCTAAATAAGTGTCTTAGAAATAAAGCTCAATCTTGAATCCAATGTTTCATTGTGTAAAGACTCCATTTTCAAATTTTTGTCAATGACACAGCATGGACACTGACTAATCATAAGAGGTATCAGCTGTAAACAAGTGCTGTAATCATCTGGGTGCGTGCCGGGAAATCTGTGAGTTATGATGGACTTAAAACTCAAAGTACTCAATAGGTGGTGAATAATTAAGTTAGTAATTACTTAATTGTAATTTTATTCATACACAGATTTCTAGAATTAGCAGCTATATAAACATTCTTATGATCATCTAAGGTCTTCGCTGAGGTAAAAATTAAATTTTTTTTCAGTACTGAAACCACCTAACTAACAAATCTGTATATGTAATTTGAACCTCCAAAAGGCATTCAGATGTCCCCAACATGACTGAATGTTGGAACTAATGGGGCAGTGACAATATTTCCTTTATACAAACAATTTTATAATATTGCAGGACAGTGGCATCTAATGATGGTGACCAACAGAAAATCACTGGGCAGCCAGGTTCTACTTTCTGCAGCAAGGTTAGCAATTATTCTGAAATAATTTCCTGTTACTAATGCCTCCCCAGAAGTACTTAAGCATGATGGCCTTATGAATATAGTTATTAGTGGAACTACATTTAGTATTTGGATTCTTTGGGAAATCTGATAAAGATAATATTCCTCCAAAGGTTACTATCCAGATTAGAAGTCATTTTTATCACTGGACGTAAGTTCTAGCCAGCTGTCATTAAGAGCATCTTGTTAGCCAGTGAACGACTTTGTAGCTGGGTCAAGGCCAAGGAAGTCTGGGGCAAGGTTGCTAAGGTAACGAATCTGTCCAAAGGCTTCTCTCAGCATCAACCTTTCATCTTGTAAAATTTAGATAAGCAAAGCACTGTGAGGAGAATGCTAATAAACCAAATGACAGAAACAACTGTACAAAGATATTTTTAAGCTTGATAGATGTGTGTTTAAGCTCTTTCATAAAGATACAACAATATGTGTGGGCTTAGAGATGTTCATGGAAATGAGCTAAATTATCCTGGGTCCACACATTGTTTACATTAGCATGTGAAATATGTGGCTCTACAGAACAGAATTTAATATAATGATACACATTGATTGAGTGCCTGTTTGGTACCTGAATTTGTTTTTCAGTGTAACATTTGAGTCTGAGAAGAATTAAATTCTAAAGATAGTGAAGCTTAATGTGCCTTCTAAAGAGTCCAGACTCAGTGAGGTAGAGGAACTTCAATTCTTGCTTTAGGGAGTGTTGGCTGGGTGGAGTGAGGCTACTGTGCTAAAAATATACAAGCTATCCAGCAGTCCAACTCCTGGGCATATACCCAAACAAAACTATAATTCAAAAAGATGCATGCACTCCTGTGTTCATAGCAGAACTATTCACAGTAACCAAGACATGGAAACAATCTAAATGTTCATCAACAGATGAATGGATAAAGATGTGTTACATATACCCCATGGAATATTATTCAATCATGACAACCTAGAGGGGTGGGATGGAGATGCGAGAGGGAGGAGATGTATGTATACTTACGGCTGATTCATGTTGCTGTACAGCAGAAATCAACACAATATTGTAAAGCAATTCTCTGAAAGTGAAAGTTTGGTTGCTCAACCTTGTCCAACTCTTTGCAACCCCATGGACTGTAGCCCACCAGATTCCTCTGCCAATGGAATTCTCCAGGCAAGAATACTGGAGTGGGTTGCCATTCCCTTCTCCAGGGGATCTTCCTGAACCAGAGATCAAACCTGGCTCTACAGTATTGAAGGCAGATTCTTCACTGTCTGAGCCACCAGGGAAGCTAATTAAAAATAAATAAATTACAGAGAAGAAGGATGAAATAATGCCATTTGTAGCAACATGGATGGACCTAGAGATTATCATACTAGCTAGATTGTCTAGATTATCATACTTTCTGAAGCAAGTCAGAAAGAGAAAAGTGATAAATGATATCACTTATATGTGAAGTCTAAAATATAACACAAATGAACACATACATGAAACTCACAGACACAGAGAACAGATTTGTGATTCCAAAGTGGGAGGGGGAGTAAGGAAGGAAAGATTGGAAGTTTGGGATTTAGCAGATGCAAACTACTATATACAGAATGGATAAACAGCAAGGTCCTACTGTATAGCCTGGGAAATTATACTCAATATTCTGTGATAAACCATAATAGAAAATAATATGTAAAAGAACATATATATATGTGTGTGTGTGTGTGTGTGTGTATAACTGAGTCACTTTGCTGTATAGAAGAACTTGACATTGTAAATCAACTATACTTCAATAAAATTAAAATATATGTATATTTTATATATATACTATATATATTATATATATAGGGTTTCCTTGTTAGCTCAGATGGTAAAGAATCCACCTGCAATGCTGGAAATGCCTGAAGGATCCCATGGACAGAGGAGCCTGGCAGGTCCCTGGGGTCACAAAGAGTTGGACACAACTGAGTAACTAACACTTTCACTTTCATACATATGTGTGTGTGTGTGTGTGTGTGTATACACAATAGCAAAGACTAACAGAATCATGTCTAAAGGATACAAGACTCAAACTGAGGGGCTCTGTCTGGCCTAAGATGGGACAATTTGAACATCAAAAAGAATAATTATGACAATGGATTGAAATACATCAAAAATGGAAAAGTCCAAGAGCTCATAATGATATTGGGGAAAAAAAAAAAACTAATTGAACTCTATTAGGAGTTGCTAAGGCCACTAACTCACTACTAAAATTTAATAAACAATAGGAAAGAAGGAAGCATATGTCTTGCCTTTCCTATATGAATTGCATTTCTATACAACCAAATTGCTGATTAAAAAATGCTTTTAAAAATGATTCCAGATAGTAACTGCAGAAGAAATAGTAAGATTAAAAATCAGCACTTTTCTACTCTTAATGAAATGATGGATCTAGACAACATACATCAATGAATGCCAAAACTATTAGGTGAAATGTTGGTGGGGAACTTAATAATGGAGAGACTATGTTGACAACATCTGAACTCACTAATCAATCAAAACATCATTAAAGATGGGACAATCAGACCTGAGGCACCTCATAATATAATGCAATGGGAAGTACACCTATCACCTATGAAACAGTCTTGCCTAGGAATATTGATTGAACCTCAGTCTAACCAACCCTCTAGTTCTAACTACAAGGAAGAGAGGACGTAGCTTTGAAAAAGGCAAAATCCAAAAATTGGGACCTTTTAAAGACAAATGACCCAGTTTCTCCCACAAATCAATAGTGTGAAAGAAAGCAGGGAGGGGAGCTGCTTTATAATAAAAGAGTCTTAAGAGAGATAACAGTCGCATCCAATGAGTAGACCTTTTCTGGATTCTGAATCAAACAAATCAATGTAAAGCAACATCTTTGACAAAATCAGAAGAAATTTAATGTAACTGAGAAATAGATGATACAAAATTATTATTTGTGTTCAGTTTGATAATATTAGCTGGTGTTTGGAAAGATTCTAAGCAGTTAGAGATGCGTGCGGCCTGCCCGCACAGTCGAGTCTGTGTCTGCGACCCCATGGACTGTAGCCCACCAGGCTCCTCTGTCCATGGCATTCTCCAGGCAAGAATGTTGGAGTGGGTTGCCACTTCCTCCTCCAGGGGCTCTTCCTGACCCAGGGATCAAACCTCAGTCTCCTCTGCCTTTTGTTTACAGGCAGATTCTTTACCACTGTGCCATGTGGGAAGGCCTAGAGATACATACTAAAGTATTTACAGGTGAAATAAAATGGGGTCAGAGGTTTGCTTTAAAATGCTTTAGGGAGGGACTTCCCTGGCAGTCCAGTGGTTAAGACTTTGCCTTCCAATGCAAGGGGTGTGGGTTCAATCCCTGGTCAGGGAGCTAAGATCCCACATGCCTCTAGGTCAAAACACTCAAACATAAAACAGAAGCAATGCTGTAACAAATTCAATAAAGCCTTTGAAAATGGTCCACATCAAAAAATACTTTAGAAAAAAATGCTTTAGGGAACTCTATTCTACCTTGTAATGACCTATATGGGAAAAGAATCTAAGACAAGAGTGGATAAGTGTCTGTCTATAGTTGATTCACTTTGCTATGTCATAGAAAGTAACACAACATTGTAAATCAACTATAGTCCAATAAAAAATTTAAATGGCTTTAAAATGCCAGGGGAAATGTAGGGAAGTTAGTAAAACACACTGGCAAATGTTTATGACTGTCAAAATTCTGAAAACAAAGCACCTGTGGAAAACTGGGTGCTTGAATTACAGTGTTGGAACGGATTGACTAATATTTCTTACAGTTTCTACATGGAGAGAACCAGTAGCACCTGTCTGGTGCTTAAGTAAATTATTCTTACTTCTGGCAAAAGTCTACACTGAATGGAGTCAGCCAAACCACCATATTTAAAAATTTATATTTATCCTGGCCTTTATTCCAAAAGAAACATGTCAGTTCCTAAGGATAATCTGAACTCTGAAACATGCCCTCGTCTGAAAATATAAACAAAGGAAGACTTTGGTACACTGAAAACACTGTCCCTAGATAAAGATTAATGATTTGGTGACTCAGAAGAGCATACCATATAATCACCAGGGGGAACCTCTGAAGATTCTAAGCTTTCTGCTAATTTGGGCTGCTACCAAGCAACTGAAGCTGCTTTCTTAGCAAGCCGGACACTCGTTTCTGTCAACAATATGAAAAACTGAAGGAGGAAGGCCTAGAAGTACACAGTCACTCTTCCTATTAAAATAAACTACAATTAACTAAGAACAAAAGAGATTTTAAAGAATTAAGGAATCGCTTATAATGTGACAATGATAATATATAAATAGTTCCTACAAATCAATAAAAAGATGAACACTCCAATAGAAAAATGGGCGAAGGACACAAAATCAATTGAGAATAATATAAATGACCAACATACATTATAAAAATCATTTTAAACACTTGAAAATCAACCTCAATAATAATAAATGAATGCAAATTAAGACAAGGAAATACCACTTTTATCATATTGGCAAATGTTTTCAGAGATAAATAGGATGAGATGGTTGGATGGCATCACCAACTCAACAGACATGAGTTTGAGCAAACTCTGGGAGAGGGTGAAATAATTACAAGTAAAATATACTCAAAGTGGCAATCAATGCTCTGATTTGCTGTTGCTGTATCGCTTCAGTCGTGTCCAACTCTGTGCGACCCCATGGACTGCAGCCTACCAGGCTTCTCCGTCCATGGGATTCTCCAAGCAAGAACACTGGAGTGGGTTGCCATTTCCTTCTCCAATGCATGAAAGTGGAAAGTGAAAGTGAAGTCGCTCAGTTGTGTCTGACTCTTAGTGACCCCATGGACTGCAGCCTACCAGGCTCCTCCATCCATGGGATTTTCCAGGCAACAGTACTGGAGTGAGGTGCCATTGCCTTCTCCCAATGCTCTGATTAATGGTAGTGTAATTAATAAAAACAATTCTTTTTATTAGTCAATATTCTCTAAAATTTGTACACTGAATATATAAGGATAAAAGCTATCTTTTAAGAGTGAAAAGAAAACTTTCTAAGGACTAACTTCTACTTCTCCAACTGTGCTCAATTGTTCTTTCACTCAATCTGGGTTTATTGCACTCTATGTCCTCACTGATGGAACATAAGAGGGAAGACATAGCCCTGCCATTTCTACCTGCTGGCTCCACCAAGAGCCCTAGGGAAGAGACATACTGGTAGCTGGCCTCTAAGTGTGGAAAGCCTTTATCACTCAAATTGTTATACTTACTGTTTCATTTTACCTCACAAATGTTTCAGCAGCACCAACACCTCTATCTTTTCTCCCTGGCTAAAACTAGAATTCAAGCAACATAGAGCCCCTGTGCCCTTCTCTTCTATATCAATGGTCCCCTATCAGAAATACCCTGCCACCAAAAGACTCATTCATCTAGCCTGACTTCCATTCCAATAAATGCTTAATCTACTGGTTACAATCTTTTCATAACCCTATGCTCCTATTTCCAGGGCAAATCTATATTACTTCTTAGCTGTATCCATTTGGGGTTCTCAAAGGCAGAGTGCCTTTTTTTCTCCTTTGGTAAATTTGTTTTAAATATCAGAGCTTGATAAACAATTTTTAAATGTAGAAAATAATTGTTTTGTCATTGAAGGCGATCCTATTTCCAAATTAAGATATAATTTTAAACCTCTATCTTTATAATTTAAAAAAGTGATTAAGGTCATAGAAATCAGTTAAATTGAACATTGTACAGAGCAGATTAGAGAAATTTAATCCTTGCATTCTGGGATCTTACAATTCAGGCAAATCACTCACATTTGCATAGTGTCAATGTACAATTTCATACACTCAACAAACATTTGTTGAGTACCTACTAATGGTCAAGGGAAACTCCTTCCACCAAAGTCCTGGAGGTACAAACACGTACAGGCAGGGACACTATTGGAGAAGGCAATGGCACCCCACTCAAGTACTCTTGCCTGGAAAATCCCATGGACGGAGGAGCCTGGTACGCTGCAGTCCGTGCTAAGGGTCGGACACAACTGAGCGACTTCACTTTCACTTTTCACTTTCATGCATTGGAGCAGGAAATGGCAACCCACTCCAGTGTTCTTGCCTGGAGAATCCCAGGGACCGGAGAGCCTGGTGGGCTGCTGTCTATGGGGTCGCACAGAGTCAGACACGACTGAAGTGACTTAGCAGCAGCAGCAGGGACACTATTTGAGAAGCTAACGAATTAGTCAAGGACATAGACAATATGTGAGCAATACAATCCAGTGGATGAGTGTAATAACAGAGTTGTGTTCAAGGTAGTATATGCCCTTCATATTTATGCCCTCCTCTTTATTCACTAAAGGAGTTTCTCAAGTAAGGTGTTACTCCAGGTGTCAGCAGGTGATAAAAATAGTGTTTCCTAAGTCCTAGGAGAGACTTTGTTAAACTGAGTTCAAGAGGTTTCTTTGCTGTGTAACTTATCAGAGCTTTTAATAGCTAATGTTCATCATGAATTCCCAAGGATAAATTTCCAAAGATTTGCATTGTGAATTTCCAAAAATTTTCCAAGGATAAGCTTATTGGACCACAGAACTCTTTCTTCCCAGATCACCTTGATCAAGAGTTTTAGAGTTCACAATGTGCTTTTCTAAGGTACATAATCTCATGTGCCCAAGATTGCAAGCTTCTTGTGAAGATGAACTGAAGACATCCATGAGATGAGGAAATGGGAACATACCTTACTTACCTTTATATCTCCAGAATCTACCACAGCATTTGGCACAGAAAAGATACTCATTTAGTCATTGATCTATTTGTGACTTACTGCACCTTCCCAGCTGAGCCACCACAACCTGAAGGGAATAGTTTAAGCATGTATTATCCTCACTTTACAGAAGAGAATATACAGTGCAGGGACATTAAGTGATTCAACCAAGATCATAGAGTAAGCTAGTGACGCCACGAGGATTAGAAAACAGATCCTCAAATCCAGTGCTCCTTTTCTTGTATGATCATAAAATCTGAATTTTCTGGGTAGTCTTAATTTCAGATAGTCTGTTTCACTTTTAAACAAGACCAAGTGACATCCTGGCCTTTTGGTTTGGAAAATAGGCTCCATAGCCACAACATTCTATGTTTTATAAACATAAAAATATAAACATCTACCTAATAAATATGGAAACATACAGTCAGTCATGATATAAGGGAATCTACATGATATTGTGTGGAGAAGGCAGTGGCACCCCACTCCAGTACTCTTGCCTAGAAAACCCCATGGACAGAGGAGCCTGGTGGGCTGCAGTCCATAGGGTCACGAAGAGTCGGAAACAACTGAGCGACTTCACTTTCACTTTTCACTTTCATGCATTGGAGCAGGAAATGGCAACCCACTCCAGTGTTCTTGCCTGGAGAATCCCAGGGACCGGAGAGCCTGGTGGGCTGCTGTCTATGGGGTCGCACAGAGTCAGACACGACTGACACGACTTAGCAGCAGCAGCAGCACATGATACTATGTGTAAGTGATTACACAAGAATGACCTTAAGTACAGTCTGATTATTCTGTGGGAGAAGGGCATTTATAATAATGGTAAAGTCCGTTTTCAGTTCAGATTCTAAGTAGGGACAGCCACAGCTAGGCAAAGATGCCAGGAATCTCCCATATAGACATCACTCAGAGAAAGAACATGCTCTCAGGAGCTGGCTGTGGGTCCTTCAGAGAGACCACAGCACAAAGCACTGTCAATCATCCTCAGCTAAAAAGCCTGGTGCTAGCCCCCCAAGACTACATGTCAGGAAAGCACATAAACAAAGATGAGACCAGGATGGATCAACAAATTTTCTGTAGCAAGAGATCCCCTGAGCAGCATGGACACGTGGAATAATAGAAGATAGTCCCCATCAGACCAGCCCTAGGATGGTTTGCTAAGCCACACAAGTTCAGGGTTATTGCTAGTCCTTTAGTGAGCAGGACAGAGGTAACCATCAGAATGATCTCTGTTCTGGAGGCAGAGACACTCTGAGTCAGAACCTTACCTCTGCTATAATACCTTGCCAAGTGAGTTTATCTCTATAAAGCTTCATCTATAAAATGAAAATAATAATTTTAGCTTCCTCACAGGACAACTGTGGTTTACATGAGATAAAAGGACCAAGTGCTTACCAGAGGACTTAGAACACAGTGAATGCTCAATATTTTTATTATAAAGAGGTATATTTTAATTAATAATTCTATTATTATTATGTGTGTGTGTGTGCATGTTAGTCGCTCAGTAGTATCCAACTCTTTGCGACCCCACCAACTGTAGCCCACAAGGCTTCTCTGTCCATGGGATTCTCCAGGCAAGAATACTGGAGTGGATTGCCATTCCCTTCTCCAGAGGATCTTCCAAACCCAGGGATCAAACCCTGGTCTCCTGCACTGCAGGCAGATTCTTTACCGATTGAGCTACAGGGAAGTCCTTTTATTATAAACAGGTATATTTTAATTAATAATTCTATTATCATAACATCACACACATTAGACTGTATAATCATTCCCATTACTTAATGTAACTTAGTCATCCTCAGTTAGTCCTTTGATCTTCTCCTGAAAGTTCCTAGTTCAAGACCCTTTCAGGAATCAATAGAGAATTTAAAGTAAGGGGACCTTATCTATACATTACAGTCATCACTCAGGGACCCAGAATGGGTAAAAGCATGGAAATAGCCTCCTTGTAGAATGCTGTCTCAATAAGGCTTTGTTCTATGTAGGAATTCCAAATTATAAGTAAGTACTGGTCCAAATGATCAAAGACAGCATCACTGGAATAAAGGGAACAGCCTCTCTCTGCTATTCCTCTTAGTCAAGATCATCTTGTTCTTTGAACATAGTTACAAAAAATAATGGGCTTCCCTGGTGGCCCAGTGGTAAAGAATCCATCTGTAATGCAGAAGACTCGGGTTTGATCCCTGAGTCGGGAAGATCCCCTGGAAAAGGAAATGGCAACTCATTTCAATATTCTTGCCTGGGAAATCCCACGGACAGGGCAGCCTGGCAGGCTATAGTGCATGGGGTTAGAAAAGAAAAGGACATAACTTAGTGACTAAACAACAAAAACCAATAACCAATAAGACTAAACAACAACTAAAACCAATAAGAGCGGGTCATTTCTAGGGCTAGGATCACAAAACAAGTTTCTTCACTCACAAGGCCTTGTTTTACATTAAGTAAATAATGTATAAGTAATGTATAATGTAAATAAAAAATAAGTATTTGTTATTTTTTTTCCTTATCCAAATAGAAAGCCCTGAAAAAATTTTTAAAAGAAGAATGAAGGTAACAGGTTGATAAAAAGCCTTGATTAGTCAGCATCTAATTCCTGCTAGGTCTCTTCCATCTAAATCCTGTATTGACTAATAAGCACTCTTTCCTGTCACTTGCAATGGCTTGCATGCATCACAGAGTTATTTGCAAGTTAATATATATTAAAATCACATATGCCCACACACATTACTTCTGTGTGTCAGGAGACCTCAAGAGATAAAACATCCATCTTCATTTGTGACAGTGTATGCACCCATAGTTCATAAATGGTGATAAATGAATTGTCATGCCGTCCCAATGGTATAATACACTTATCCCCTATTCTTGCCGTATTAATACATGTTCATTTCAGCACCAGTCAAATCTTTAAAATGAGTGATCCAACATCTGCCTCCTATTGGTAACCACAGAAGAATGCTAATTTCACCTCTCAACACCCAGTATAATTTGTTTGGTATGTAAATCAATAGCAGAAGAGAGAAGCCAAAAAAGTAATAATAACAACTTCAACTCATTATGTCTCTCTGATATGCTATGATAAATTGAGATGGAAAATGTTGACTTTGTTTATATTTCAGTGAATCAAGGGGGAGATTGCCCTCGGCAGCTGACCCACCCCCAACTCATGGCCCACCCAAGTGGGGAGGGAGGGTAAAGTGGGGAGAATTGTTCAGGTTGATGAATAGGCCTGTGAACTGTCTTTAAAACGGTCTCTAATTGATGTGTTTATCACTTTCGCATCTGCCTGTATTAAGTGATTATTCATTAATAATTGTCATCCTCGCCTTACTTTATACTGCCAACTTTCCATTTTTCAGAGGCTAATGGTAGTTTGTCACTTAATTCTGCCTATATCTTTTGAAGGAGTATGATCTTCGAGCTATTTTAGCCCTTCCACACCTGCACTTACTGATGGCTGATGAAAGGAGATGCAACCTGAGGTCACTAAATCTTGAGGCTGGGAGGGAACTTAGGTGTCCTGGACTCTACCCTGACCTCTTCACCTCTTTACCTCTCTCTGCCTCCTGTTCCCATGCTCTCAGCCTCCCTCCCTCACACCTTCTTTCTATCCCTCCAAGCTTTTTGGTTTGTTTGGCTGGTAAAATCATATTTAGGATTACAGAAATAAAACAGATGGCTAAAATGAGGACATGCATTAAGAGTGAATCTTGTTAACTAGTTCTCACTAAAAAGATGACACAGCACTAATTAGTTGCTTCCAAATCTGGGGATCACCCACCCTATGGGTATTTAAAAATGTAAAGCACACATCATATATATAAATAAGTTCTATATATATAGGACTTTATATATTGTAGCTATTTTTTTTTAATTGGTGTCTTTTTTGGTGGGGGCAGAGCCATGCAGCATGCAGGATCTTAGTTCCCCAACCAGGGATTGAATCCAGGGCCCCTGCACTGGGAGTGCAGAGTCATAGCCACTGGAC
>NW_011495079.1:2306743-2310948 GCF_000754665.1 Bison bison bison
GGGAGTGCAGAGTCATAAGCACTGGAACAACACGGAAGTCCCTATACTGAAGCATTTTAAACTGAACATAGCTCAGTCGGTAAAGAATCTGCCTGCAATGCAGGAGACCCGGGTTCAGTTCCTGGGTCAGGAAGATCCTCTGGAGAAGGAAATGGCAACCCACTCCAGTATTCTTGCCTGGAGAATCCCATGGACAGAGGAGCCTGGCAGGCTGTAGTCTATGGGGACTGCAGTCCATGGAGTTGCAAGAGTCGGACACAACTTAGCAACTGAACCCACCAACCACCAAAAGGAGATAAAATGTGAACAGATAATTCCCTTTTTTTTTTCCTTTTCACATATTGGAGACAACAGACCCAGATAAGCCAATCCCTTTCATGAGCATTTCGCAGATCCTGCGTGGTCCAACATATCTCTTTGGAAGAGGTCTTGTGAATAAACACTTGGACATACTCCTTTTGGTCAGAGTTCTGTGAACTCAGCACAGTTTTTGTGTGATCCCTTGTTTCCCTGAGATTTGCATTCTGATGCAATTCTGTTTCAATAAGTTTGGAGCAAAACTTAGAAAACAAGAGTCAAACCTTCTGAAGCTATGTATGCATTAAAAATGAATATTTTCTCAATCACTTCTCCATTTAAGTCTAACAGGTGGCCCTGGGATGCAGCCAGAGCCAACTTGAGGCCTCAGTCAAAAGCAAACAAAGAACAGGTGAAGCTCCTCACAGGGGTGGTCTCAGGGACAGCTGTCTGTACAACTCGGCAGAGAAAAGAACACTGGAGGGAAATGCTGAACTGACAAAGTCAGTGATTTATAATCTCTCATTCCCATAAAATGACTCTCGTTATTCTTGGAGCTTAGACTCTGAAGCGAGCTGTAATGGGCCACTGGGCTAAAAATGAAGTGCAGATTTATTTCTATAATCACCACCAGCCAAGCCCTTCCCTGGGAAATAACGAACTTGGCTTCTGAAGTGCTAGGATACCTTTAGAATGCTGGAGATTTATCTTTGGGATTGAGTGCTTGTGTTGCTCTGGGAAATTCTAACTATTTGAGTTGTAGATGCCCCAATCAGTGTGCTGGGGAATGTTGGAAAGACAACAGAGAAGTGAGCTCTGCTTCCCTTTCACACTCTGTTCTGAGGAAATTCTTATGCCTAAGAGATGGTAAGTAAATAGCAATTACAAACACATCAAATACTGAGCTGAGACTACCTGATTCAGCCTCTGTCCAGGGGACCAAATGAGTTCAGCTTCAATACAAATTTAAATTCTGAAATTTAATTTGACTCACAATAGGCCTCTACACTGATGGCTCTTGGCAAAGGGTGGTGGAGTCAGCGGGGGTTGGGGAGGGGTGGGCAGGGGAGGTTTGCTGTACTTCCCTTGCTATTCAAAAAAAATCACTGGATACAGAAAGTATTCAAGTATAATTATATAGTTATGAATCTCAAGAGTTAAGGTAAAAGATACATACAGAAAAGTAAAACAAAAACAAATAAATAAAAACCACAAGATCCTTCACGTAATTCTGGCGCAGAGCTCGCTGTATAATATTGCCCTTCCTCTGGCACATGGGTGATCCAACAGCCACTGCCGTTCCCACCAATACCTCTTGGCAGATGTCTTAACTCGTAACTAATTCATTTATTGGTTGCACACTGTTACTTCAGTTGTGTCTGACTCTTTGTGACCCTATGGACTGTAGTCCACCGGGCTCCTTGCTCCATGGGATTCTCCAGGCGAGAATAATGGAGTAAGTAGCCATGCCCTCCTCTAGAGGATTTTCCCAACCCAGGGACTGAATCTGCATCTCTTAAGTCTCCTGCATCAGCATGGAGGTTCTTTACTACTAGCGCCACCTGGGAAGCATACATACAAGTATGCTTTTCCTGGGACTTCTCTGGCTGTCCGGTGGTTAACACTCCATGCTTCCACCGCTAGGGGTGTGGGTTCAATTCCTGGTCGGGGAACTAAGATCCCACATGCCACGAGGCCAAAAAGTAAAAAATAAATAAAAAATAAAACTAAATAAATAAATTGGGCCAAGACATTTTTTAAAAAGGCTAAAAAAATTCCTTTTCCTGACTTTCCTCTGCCTCATCTTTAAGAATCTTCTCAACTCTTAACATTGTACAATAATAAAAGTACTTCAAGCATTTTCTGGAAGTGAAAACTACAAATCTCCATTTGTGAAATTACCATGATGTTCAGAGCATAATCCAAAAAGCAGAGAATTTTAGAGCTGAAAGGTTCTGAAGGAGCATTTATACCAGTCTTTATGGACAAAAATAGTGAAGCCCAGTGGGAATAAATGCATCATGTGAGGTCACTCAAACAATCAATGGTAGACAGGGAATAAAATCTGGTCCTTCTAGCTCTGCCATGATATCGCCTTAAATACTTTAAAGAATTACAGACCCAGAGGAATGACAGTAAAAGAAAGTTATTTCTTTGCTTTGAAAGGGTCAAAGGTCTGAGAAGGTCAGAAACTGCTTCCAACATCTAGAGCCTTAGCCCATAATGAGATAGACTGCCAGTATTTGCTGGAAAACGCCTTATTCTTTCACAGGCCAATTAATTTTTTAATGATTTATGGTGATTCTCAAAGAAAATGCTTTTCCTGCAAGAGGAATTAATATGCTGAACTTAAAATATTTGCACTAATTACTAAAGGTCAAAATAGGATTGTGCAAAGACATTAATCAGAAGGCCCGAGGGAATGGGAATACATTGGACAAATAATGTGAAACTCTGATCAAAATATTGAGGAAAGTGCACTTTTTTGCTTATGTGATTACAAACTGGAGCAAGGACATTCTCCCTTAAATCTAGACCACAAGTTTCATGATGAACTGCCAATAGTGACAATAATATCAAAACCCTAAATGGCTCAGAATGTCCATAAGAGAAACTGCAAAGTCAATTACTAACATGGAGGTAAGGCTCTTCCTAATCTGATCCCACCCTGCTCATCTATTGTTTTCTTCTATCCATCCACACTGGCCTTCTTTCACTTTCTCCAAGTCACCACACCTCTAGAACTGCCCGCTTGTGTCTCCTGCCTAGAACACTTCCTCCTCTGACTATCCCACCCACTTCCTTTCATCTCAATAAATCCTACTCATCCTTTAGGTCTCATTAGGTGTCATGCTCTGTGTAGAAAGGTTGCCTCACTCTCCCCAATTCTTCACTCTTTAGTGTATTTAGTGCATGGTATTAGAAGACTCTTCTTTTCACAGCTATTTGAAAGGCCTCCCCAGACAGCCATTTTGCTTTTTTGCATTTCTTTTCCATGGGGATGGTCTTGATCCCTGTCTCCTGTATAATGTCACGAACCTCATTCCATAGTCCATCAGGCACTCTATCTATCAGATCTAGGCCCTTAAATCTATTTCTCACTTCCACTGTATAATCATAAGGGATTTGATTTAGGTCATACCTGAATGGTCTAGTGGTTTTCCCTACTTTCTTCAATTTAAGTCTGAATTTGGGAATAAGGAGTTCATGGTCTGAGCCACAGTCAGCTCCTGGTCTTGTTTTTGCTGACTGTATAGAGCTTCTCCATCTTTGGCTGCAAAGAATATAATCAATCTGATTTCGGTGTTGACCATCTGGTGATGTCCATGTATAGAGTCTTCTCTTGTGTTGTTGGAAAAGGGTGTTTGTTATGACCAGTGCATTTTCTTGGCAAAATTCTATTAGTCTTTGCCCTGCTTCATTCTGTATTCCAAGGCCAAATTTGCCTGTTACTCTAGGTATTTCTTGACTTCCTACCTTTGACTGTGTGGATCACAATAAACTGTGGAAAATTCTGAAAGAGATGGGAATACCAGACCACCTGATCTGCCTCTTGAGAAATCTGTATGCAGGTCAGGAAGCAACAGTTAGAACTGGACATGGAACAACAGACTGGTTCCAAATAGGAAAGGAGTACGTCAAGGCTGTATATTGTCACCCTGTTTATTTAACTTATATGCAGAGTACATCATGAGAAACGCTGGACTGGAAGAAACACAAGCTGGAATCAAGATTGCCGGGAGAAATATCAATAACCTCAGATATGCAGATGACACCACCCTTATAGCAGAAGGTGAAGAGGAACTCAAAAGCCTCTTGATGAAAGTGAAAGTGGAGAGTAAAAAAGTTGGCTTAAAGCTCAACATTCAGAAAACGAAGATCATGGCATCTGGTGCCATCACTTCATG
>NW_011495079.1:2311048-2375489 GCF_000754665.1 Bison bison bison
AAATCCAACCAGTCCATTCTGAAGGAGATCAGCCCTGGGATTTCTTTGGAAGGAATGATGCTAAAGCTGAAACTCCAGTACTTTGGCCACCTCATGCGAAGAGTTGACTCATTGGAAAAGACTCTGATGCTGGGAGGGATTGGGGGCAGGAGGAGAAGGGGACGACAGAGGATGAAATGGCTGGATGGCATCACTGACTCGATGGACGTGAGTCTGAGTGAACTCCGGGAGTTGGTGATGGACAGGGAGGCCTGGCGTGCTGCAATTCATGGGGTCGCAAAGAGTCGGACATGACTGAGCGACTGATCTGATCTGATTAGAAGACTCTACACATGGACATCACCAGATGGCCAATACTGAAATCAGATTGATTATATTCTTTGCAGCCAAAGATGGAAAAGCTCTATACAGTCAGCAAAAACAAGACCAGGAGCTGACTCTGGCTCAGATCATGAACTCCTTATTGCCAAATTCAGACTTAAATTGAAGAAAGCAGGGGAAACCATGAGACCATTCAGGTATGACCTAAATCAAATTCCTTACAATTATACAGTGAAGTGACAAGTAGATTCAAGGGATTAGATCAGAGACAGAGTGCCGAAAGAACTATGGACGGAGGTTCATGACACTGTACAGGAGGCAGGGATCAAGACCATCCCCAGGAAAAAGAAATGCAAAAAGGCAAAATGGTTGTCTGAGGAGGCCTTAGAAATAGCTGAGAAAAGAAGAGAAGCAAAAGGAAAATGAGAAAAGGAAAGATATACCCATTTGAATGCAGAGTTCCAGAGAATAACAAGGAGAGATAAGAAAGCATTCCTCAGTGATCAATGCAAAGAAATAGAGGAAGACAATAGAATAGGAAAGACTAGAGTTCTCTTCACGAAAATTAGAAATACCAAGGGAACATTTAATGCATAGATAGGTACAATAATGGACAGAAATGGTATGGACCTAACAGAAGCAGAAGATATTAAGAAGAGGTGGCAAGAATACAAAGAAGAACTATACAATGAAGATCTTCACAGCTCAGATGATCACAATGGTGTGATCACTTCCCTAGAGCCAGACAGCTTGGAATGTGAAGTCAAGTGGGCCTTAGGAAGCATTACTATGAACAAAGCTAGTGGAGGTGATGGAATTCCAGTTGAACCATTTCAAATCCTAAAAGATGATGCTGTGAAAGTGCTGCACTCAATATGCCAGCAAATTTGGAAAACTCAGCAGTGGCCACAGGACTGGAAAAGGTCAGTTTTCATTCCAATCCCAAAGAAAGGTAATGCCAAAGAATGCTCAAACTACCACACAATTGCACCCATCTCACACGCTAGCAAAGTAATGCTCAAAATTCTCCAAGCATCAACAGTATGTGAACATCTATGAACTTACAGATGTTCAAGCTGGATTTAGAACAGGCAGAGGGGCCAGAGATCAAATTGCAACATGTTGGATCATTGAAAAAAAGCAAGAGAGTTCCAGAAAAACATCCTACTTCTGCTTTATTGACTATGCCAAAGCCTCTGACTCTGTGGATCACAATAAACTGTGGGAAATTCTTAAAGAGATAGGAATACCAGACCACTGACCTGCCTCCTGAGAAATCTGTATGCAGGTCATGAAGCAACAGTTAGAACTGGACATGGAACAACAGACTGGTTCCAAATAGGAAAAGGAGTACGTCAAGGCTGTATATTGTCACCCTGTTTATTTAACTTCTATGCAGAGTACATCATGAGAAACACTGGGCTAGATGAGGCACAAGCTGGAGTCAAGATTGCCAGGAGAAATACCAGTAACCTGAGATATGCAGATGACACCACCCTTATGGCAGAAAGTGAAGAGGAACTAAAGAGCCTCTTGATGAAAGTGAAAGGGGAGAATGAAGAAGTTGGCTTAAAACTCATTCAGAAAACAACGATCATGGCATCTGGTCCCATCATTTCATGGCAAATAGATGGGGTAACAGTGGAAATACTGACATACTTTATTTGGGGGGCTCCAAAATCACTGCAGATGGTGACTGAAGCCATGAAATTAAAAGACACTTACTCCTTGGAAGAAAAGTTATGACCAACCTAGACAGCATATTAAAAAGCAGAGACATTAATTTGCCAACAAAAGTCCGTCTAGTCAAAGCTATGGTTTTTGCAGTTGTCATGTATGGAGGTGAGGGTTGGACTATAAAGAAAGCTGAGCACCGAAGAATTGATGCTTTTGAACTGTGTGTTGGAAAAGACTCTTGAGAGTCTCTTGGACTGCAAGGAGATCCAACCAGTCAATCCTAAAAGAAATCAGTCCTGAATATTCATTGGAAGGACTGATGCTGAAGCTGTAACTCCAATACTTTGGCCACCTGATGCAAAGAACTAACTCTTTGGAAAAGACCCTGATGCTGGAAAAGATTGAAGGCAGGAGGAGAAGGGGACGACAGAGGATAAGATGGTTGGATGGAATCACCAACTCAGTGGACATGAGTTTGAGTAAACTCCAGGAGCTGGTGATGGACAGGGAGGCCTGGCATGCTGCAGTCCATGGAGTCGCAAAGAGTTGGACATGACTGAGTGACTGAACTGAATTAAACTGAACTTAGTGTATTCACACCATTTGTCCTGTGACTTTTCAGTTTCTCCCACTAATGGATGGTGGTGACAATTTAGTCTCTAAGTTGTGTCCAGCTCTTGCAACTCTATGGACTGTACCCACCAGACCCTTCTATCCCTGGCATTTCCCAGGCAAGAAAGGTGAGATGGGTTGCCATTTCCTTCTCCAGGGGATCTTCCCGACCCAGGGATGGAACCCAGGTCTCCTGCATTGCAGGTGGATTCTTTACTGACTGAGCCACCATTTCAGTTTCTCCCACTAATAAGAGATTATTTTCCCACTCCTCAAATCTGGGTTCAGCCATATGACTTTCTTTGACTGATAGATTGAAGCAGAAGTAACAGTGTGCCAGTTATGATCATAACGCTTTAAGAAGTCTCATATATTTCTGCTTGCCTTCTTTGATTCTGCTATAGCATGAGAAGAACATATTTGGACTAGCCGGCTGATCCCAAGAGGAAGATGAGGGATGTATAGAACAGAGTCACCCAGAAAAAGTTCATCAACCAAGCCCAGACCAGATCAGCTGTTCCCCAGGTGACGCATGGACAAATGCACGAGTCAAAAAAAGATCTGCTACTTGTTTAGCCTGGGTGAGCCAACCTAAAGGTACCTGAGAAACGACAAATGATTTCTGTAGTTAAGTCACTAAATTTAGGGCGGTTTGTTACACAGCAATGATATTTTTTCTAATAGCCATTATCAAACTTCATTATAATCCTTGGATTAATTTCCTCTCTCTTGAGGACTGAATTCCAGTACGATTGAAGCTATGCCCATTTGCTCAACACATTATTTCAAGTTTAGTACAGTCTACTGGTATGCAACAGATACCCATTAAATAAGTGGTTGTAAAATCAATTCCTTATTATTGCAAAACAGTTTCTCTCCCATTCTTTAGTCTCTCTGTAGCCCAGACAGAAAACTGCCCACCTACACTTTTCAAAGCTCTTCCACGGTAGACACACCATTTTAACCTGACAACCATCCTGCAAAGTAAATTATGCTTATTTGATCTCATGTTAGACAGAATGATTGAATACAAGCCCCTATTTTGTTCATCTATTATTGTTTATCTCATTGTAATTTTATAGTCAGTACTAAACAGATGGATGAACATTAACAAATAAAGCATATTCTTACATTCGGCATCACAGTCTATGTTCCTCCAAATTTCTTCCCCTGTATAAATTAGATTCAAAGTCAGTCTTTGAATACATGCAAAATCTGTTAGGAATTAAGATCCTGTTCTTACATGAATGGTTATTGGAAACCTGAATATAGTGGTGAAAATTGCACTTAAATAGTCATCAAAGAACTCATCTCATGCACCTGTTTCCACATGGTGCTTTGGAAAAGGGAGAGATGCAGAGAATTTTACAATCTTTTGTTAATCCTTTGTGCCTTTATATCACATCCCAACTCTTCACTTGCATTGAAGGTTCATAATTGTAAAAGTTTGGCATTGTCAAAGGCTCGGCCACATGAACTATAAGAAAATGGAGCTTTTATTGATTTAGCCCATTTTTTAACTTATTTTTTAATAATTGTGGTAACAGTGTGAGGGTACTTAATATCATTGAACTGTATACACTCATTTAGCCCATCTTTGCTGCTATATGATCTCAAAATCCTTAACCTCTTGGACCTGTAGGACAAAAGAAACTGACTATGTTTGAAAGGAACCCTACTTGTCTCCACTACAGAGAAATATACTTTCTTCTCATCTACAGTCTTTATGCTCTGCCTCCCATAGGAGAGGGGCGTGGGGAAAAAAAGTATCCTTTGTGTTAGAACATGCCAATCTCTTATTACAACCACCAACACCAGGTGTGAGCTGAAGAAAATCACTAATGCAAGGGGCCTGGGTTTGATCCCTAGTCAGGGAACCAGGGAGCTTCCCACGTGGGGCAAGCGGTAAAGAATTCCCCTCCCAATGCAGGAGATGCAGGTTCGATTCCTGGATCCGGAATCTGATCTCATGCAGTAGGAAATGGCAGCCCGCTCCAGTATTCTTGCCTGGAAAACTCCATGGACAGAGGAGCCTGGCAGGCTACAGTCGATGGGGTCACCGAGAGTCTTGGACATGACTGAGCATTCACACATACACACACACAAACACATACACATACACACACACAGATTCCATATGCTCCAACTAAAGATCCTGCATGCTTCCACTAAGACCCGGCACAGCCAAATAAATAAATATTTAAAAAAAAGAAAGAAACTTCCTCCTTGCCTAGGCCCTCATGAATCTTACATGGAAACTGGGAGTAAAAATAACATTATGTCACAGTGTGAGTGTGAGGATTAGACTATATTATGCACATAAGGATTCAGAGATTGGCTTGACCTATTGAAGATGCTTCACAAATATTACTTATTATGATGCAATCTTTTATGCATGGTTGATTTCTGAAGTACAAACAACCCATCAACTTTCCCAACTCTATGTGAGAAGGTGAAAAAAAAAAAAAACTTGCACTAAAGTGAGATCTGTTTTCCCCTCCCTTCTTAGTCTTGTGCATTCCTGCTTTTTAAAGATACTTTGTAAATACTGCCTCTTCTGTGTCCTTGCCTCACACAGAGCTGGTTTCCTCTTCAAGTCACCTGAGCTCTCCTCCATCACACCACTTGTTACCTGGCACTGGAATAGTCTGTTGATTGGTCTGCCTCTTTACTGGATTTTAACTAGCTTCAGGACAGGGTCCATTATTCCTCTAAATAAGCACTTCTGAGTACTGATCTGGCCCTCCCAATTGCCCAGGATAGTGCCCAGGACCCATAGGTGCTCAGTAAATCTTTAGGGAAGAGAGAATAAACAAAAAGGACACTTGGACAAAAAGAGTGGACATGATGACGGGTCTGGCATCAAAGCAAGCAGTCAGGTTGAAACATCCAAGCGGGAGAGCCACAGTCTTGTGGCCAGGACCTAGAGAAGGGCACAGATCAACACAGGCTCTTGGCAAGCAGGTGACTGGGCATAGTGGTTAGGGCCGCAGGCTCTGGTGCCAGGACCCTACCTGAGCTTGGCTGGAGGCTCCATCCCTCACCAGCTGTGTGGCCTTCAAAGAGTTACTCACTGATGAGCCCATTTCCTCATTTGCCAAGCAAATACCCTGATGCCTTCCTAAGAGTCATGTGAGGCTTAAATGAAATACTAATTGGAACTGTTTGCCTAGCACATAGTTAAGTGCTTAATAAATGTTAACGGCTGCTATTGTTGTTATTATTGTTGTTACTAATGGCTGAAATTATAGGCTTTGTAGTCAGAATTGAATTGAAATCGGTGTTCTAGCTCCTATTCGGACAAGGCAATGGCACACCACTCCAGTACTCTTGCCTGGAAAATCCCATGGACGGAGGAGCCTGGTAGGCTATAGTCCATGGGGTGGCTAAGAATCGGACAGACTGAGCGACTTCACTTTCACTTTTCACTTTCATGCATTGGAGAAGGAAATGACAACCCACTCCAGTGTTCTTGCCTGGAGAATCCCAGGGACGGGGGAGCCTGTTGGCCTGCCGTCTCTGGGGTTGCACAGAGTCGGACACGACTGAAGCGACTTAGCAGCAGCAGCAGCTCCTATTAGTTTTTGTGACCTTGGGCAAATTAGTTAAATTTTGTAAACCTCAGTTTCCTCATCTATAATGAGGCAATAATACCCGTGTTGGGAAAAGAACAAATAAGAAAGTAGCATCATGATGCCTGGCCCCTATTAAGTTCTCCATAAAGGATCATTACCATTAAGTCAGGAATCCCCACACAGAGTTCAAACAGGGGCAGGGACAAAGTGGAATCCAGATAGCCTGGAGCAGTGTCATGGGATCGGGTCAAGGAAACGGTGTCACAGGTCTACTGAAAGAGGCTTGGTTACCTTCCACCCTGCTGAGTGCATGTGTAACCAGACCTAGGTGATTGTCATATCCCAAGGAGTCAAGACTATGGGGACATGACAGCCTCCCCCACACCTAAGGTTGGGCATCCTTTGCGCTCCCACAGCTCATTATGTTTCTCTGTCTTGTCTTCAGTTTAGAAGTATTTATGCGGGTATCAACACCATGTCTCATCTCCCTTGGTGCCCCTACAGCCTGGCATAGTAAAGGAATCCAGTAACATTCACTGAGTTAGCAGTGCTGACAGACAGCTAGGTGAGACTCCTTCAAGTCTCAATTCCAAAACTTGGGGTCTATGGCCCTCAATGTATTTCTTCATGTCTGTACTCACTTGTATTATTATTTGCTTTAAAAATTTTGAAATTATCTTGGGCCAACTGCAAAGTAAACTGGTTTTAAGTCCTCAACTTTAGATTGCATAAAATTTCTGAGGTCCACAAACCTAAGAGAAAAGCCAAACTGTCTTCTCTCTCCTTCCTACCTCCACTCCCTGCTCCCCCAACAAACGTGTCTACAGAATCTCACCAGGTAGAAAATCAACTGTTAAAAATGGCTATTTTGTAAAATAAAGTTTTGTGATCAATTTTCCCAAGGAAGTGGGGGGGGCGGGGAGCAAACACGGTGTTTTTTAGTCATTTATGCACACACACACACACCAAGAAAACTTAGCTCCTAATCTTAGTGGAGTTGATCTCTGTGTATTTCAGAAACCCAATTTGCAGCCTGGGAAAGTGATATTTATTTGAAGGAGCTTATTGCCAAAAGTGAATCATAAATCTGCTGGCTGTTGAGACTTCAAGGCAGAAAGAACAGAGGCAATTATTAGTCTGAATGTTCCACTGACAATATGAAATCTTTGTCTTTCAAAGCATTTGTTTAAGTAAGAAAAAGTTTGCCCAGGCTGGAGAACGTTCTATTATGGGAAATGAAACTTCTGAAAGCTCCAAAGCTTATTTATATATTTGCTAGGCTTCTCTCTGCCAACTTTCTTCTCTCCCAGAGCGTCCGTTAATGCTAAGAAAAGCCTCTGAAAAGCACACGTTGTAAGCAGAGAAAAATCTTAATGAATGTAATATATTTGGCAAATCTGTTTTATCTACCAAAGAGATTTCCTTCCTCTCTTCATCACTCATCTCTTTTATTTTTTAATGTTTTTCTCCTTGATTCATCTTAGGTAGTTTATTTTTCTCTCCTTCCAAAAATAAAAATAGAAACCCAAACAGTCTCTTGACTTTCATTCTCCTGTTGTCATTTTCTATTTCTTCCTACTTACTTGATTTCCCTCCTTTTGGGAAACTCTAGAAGAAGGTATTCTTGCCTGGAAAATCCCATGCACAGAGGACCCTGGTGGGCTATAGTCCATAGGGTCGCAAAGAGTAGGACATGACTGGGCGGCTAAGCACAGCAGCGTGGCACAGAAGGTTGGGGTGTGGAGGAGCAGGCAGTGCAGGGACCTTTAACAGCCCTGTGCTAACTTCCTTTCTCTAGCTCAACCAGAGAACTATCCATTACAAAACCCAGCTCTCAACTATGCACTGTGGACTATGCACTTTACAAATGGTCTTTGGCCGATATGCATGCCAAGCTCGCCTCCCCCTCCCACTCAGCATGGTCCTTCCCTCCACTGATACATGCTCAGGAATTGCTAAGCCATCATAATACAGATCTGAACAGGTCCACATAAGTTATCAGCTATAAAAAGTGGGAGTTTTTTGGTTGTTTATACAAGGCATTCCAGATCCAAAAGATGCAGGGGTAATTTCCTCCTAACACTAATGAGGGTAAATATGAGTTGAATGCATTTGTATATCTTCATACATAATTCTCCCTTCTATCAAAGCTCTGCTATCTGACACCACATCTGTGACCTGAGATTCTGTTAACACTTTGCTAGTCAGAGCATGGTGCCCCTGCCAGAGGTATCAGCATCACCTGGATACATAGCCCCAGTGGCTCAGTAGTAAAGAATCTGCCTGCCCTGCAGGAGACATGGGTTTGAACCCTGGGTCAGGAAGATCCCCTGGAGGATGGCAAGGCAACTCACTCCACTACTGGGCTTTCCTGGTGGCTCAGCTGGTAAAGAATCAGCCTGCAATGTGGGAGACCTGGCTTCGATCCCTGGGTTGGGAAGATCCCCTGGAGAAGGGAAAGGCTACCCACTCCAGTATTCTGGTCTGGAGAATTCCGCAGACTGTATAGCCCATGGGGTCACAAAGAGTCTGACACGACTGAGCGACTTCCACCTCACTGTAGGAATAATCCCCTCCCCACTCTGCAAACCCTGGCTACTGACCAGAAGCTCATAACCCCAGAGGCACCCATACTGGAGACTGTATGTGATGAATGGGTCCCTTGAACTTTGTCTAGCTTAACACTGAAGACACAACCTCAAACCACATCATTAACCTTTCAGCAGATCCTCTCCACATTGAGGCAGTATAAACACTTCTCCACATACATACCCATGCACTTTTTAGTTCCTTGTTTTTTGTGTGGGGATCTCATACTCCCAAGCAGCCTCCAGCATTAAGTCATTCCCTTGGAATCATGAGTGCTACATTTCTTCCCTTTTAGGCAGACAAAACGTGGGCAGGCAGCCTCTGGCTGATGCAAACGCAGTGAACTTTTCTCAGACATACAGGGTTCCAGCCAGTTTGTTGTGGTTTTGTTCCTCTGAATAACCTGACAGAGTCATGAACACCCTGTCAAGCTCATCTGCTTGACACTCAACACCTCAGCCCTGTAAGGAAAGCAGGGTTTGGAAGCTTCCAAATGGCTCACACCTCCTGTCAGGTCACCAATGGGCATAATACCTCCTCCCAGCTGCACTTGTGAGACATGTCAGAGAGTGTGCTTCCTGACGGGTAGCCTTAGGCCTAGAACTTTTAAAATCCCTCCAAGAACAAAAAGGAAGAGTTGCATCCTCCTACTTTAACATGGCCACAGACATTGTTTTATGTTGGACTGCTAGCAGTGTGAGAGTAAGAGAGGTAGAAATGGGCAGCTTAGGAAGAGGGCTGGACCTCTCACAGGGGTGCCCACCCTGTGTTCTTCATGGAGCAGCTGTCCTCTGAAAGCCTCTGTGGGGCTCTGTAAAAACACAGCAGGCCCCTGCCCCTGAACTCCTCACTGAACTTTACAACCTCTGCAAACTCTAGGACCCCTGCCTCTCTCAGGAAGTCCCCACCTATCATCAGATTGAGATAGAAGTCTTCTCTCCTGGCCATGGAATGAAACAACCTCTCAGAAATGAAACTTTATCTAAAATTCCATTTAGATTCAATTCAATTCAGTTCAGTTCAGTCGCTCAGTCGTGTCCGACTCTTTGCGACCCCATGAATCGCAGCACGCCAGGCCTCCCTGTCCATCACCAACTCCCGGAGTTCACTCAAACTCACGTCCATCGAGTCGGTGATGCCATCCAGCCATCTCATCCTCTGTCGTCCCCTTCTCCTCCTGCCCCCAATCCCTCCCAGCATCAGAGTCTTTTCCAATGAGCAACTCTTCACATGAGGTGGCCAAAGTACTGGAGTTTCAGCTTTAGCATGATTCCTTCCAAAGAACACCCAGGACTGATCTCCTTTAGAATGGACTGATATTAAACCCAGTTAATTCAGCTGCAACAGAGACCATAGGGATGTGTTTTGAAGAAGGAAGAAAGCCATTGCTTTAACTGAGTTTCAACAGAGATGTTTCACTTAGAGTGGGGCCTAGGATGTAACTTTTCTGTGAGTCTCAGGAATTTGTCAAAAATTCAATTTGGATATTTTGAGATCCTTAGGAGGATCTAGTTGGTAACAGGGGGTGGTGACTTGCTTGCCACAGATTAACTGAATGGAAAATAAGATTAGTCTAAATGACCCCCGTGCCTATTTCTAGAATAGTCTCTAAATGAAATGTCCTTTTCTCACAACGCATTTCATTGTTTTGAGAGGAGTTACCATTGTTGTTGTTTTAATTTCTAGTGGAGTATAGTTGCTTTATAATGTTGTGTTAGTTTCTACTGTACAATAAAGTAAATCAGCTCTACATATACATATATCCCCTCTTTTTTGGATTTCCTTCCCATTTAGGTCACCATAGAGCACTGAGTAGCATTCCCTGGGCTATACGGTAGCTTCTCATTAGTTTCTATTTTATACATAGTATTACTATATCACAATGCATTTTTATAACATCATTCTTTCAATCTACTAAAAAAGGAACAAAACATAAGAATGGCCCTCATTTTAGCCCTTAGTCCTAATTCTGCACGTATTTAGAAGCTACCAGACTTAGTGGCATATAATCCTTGCTGCTGCTGCTAAGTCACTTCAGTCGTGTCCGTCTCTGGGTGACCCCATAGATGGCAGCCCACCAGGCTCCCCTGTCCCTGGGATTCTCCAGGCAAGAACACTGGAGTGGGTTGCCATTTCCTTCTCCAATGCATGAAAGTGAAAAGTGAAAGTGAAAGTTGCTCAGTCGTATCCGACTCTTAGCGACCCCATGGACTGTAGCCCACCAGGCTCCTCCATCCATGGGATTTTCCAGGCAAGAGTACTGGAGTGGGGTGCCATTGCTATCACTGTTTTCATACTGTGCAACAAATATTTGGTGTCCCTACTGAGTGCTTGGGGTCACCGTGGAGGATACCAAAGTATGAAACTCAGTTTACTACACAGAGTTGCAACCCACATAAAGCCAAGCTGGCCTTTTCTCACCTAGAAGTCAACCTTAGCCTGGAATCTATCAAAAAAATGAGCTCAAAAATAACCAAGAAGCAATTTATATCTATATTGAAATCTATTAAAATTCCTCCAAAGAGATCCCACTCATAACACACAACAAAACTGATTTAAACCATATTTTTGTCACTTTTATCTACATAAATATATTATTTGGTATGTGCATTTCTGTGCATTGCCCCTGGAAGCTCTCTTCTCCAAAATCTCTCAAAGTCAGACTCCCACAAGATTTCTTCTCTGTCTGCCTTCCCTGTGTCCATAGGGAACACTTTTCCCTTGTCAGCAGTACTCCGATAATTCCAGTGGAAACCTGGCTGACCTCTCCCACAGTCAGTCAGTGATTGGCCCAAGAACCCACCTGGCAAGACACGAGGGTGGGGAGGCAGGAGGGGCTGCAGGCTGCTTCTCCTCAGCAAACCGAGGAGGGGAAATGCTGTGAACATTTAAATGATATTCCTGCCCTATTTGAAGGGAATTGTTTAACAAATATTAATTGAATACTTCTTTTATGGGCTACACACTACTCAGTATGAACCTTACTGATAAAGCAGATATGGTCCCTACTCTCAAGCAGCTTAGTCTACAGAGGGCAGCAATTCTCAGTAATTGAATAGGATGGGTCCTACAGCCACCAGCAGGGTACGACTCTAATCCAGATGTCCTTGGGTGTAAATTAGAGCATCCCATATCCAGTGATTATGTCTGAAGCCCTCTGAGAAGTTGCAAAATTCCCAAAGAGAAGATGGGGAGGGTGAGATATATTTTCCTGTCTCAGCTGAAATCTCCCTCATTTCCTGCCTCTGCTGAATTCTTGCTCTCTGTTCTGTGCCTGGAGGTCAATCCTTTTTCTCCTGATTCCCTACTCAAGCAACAAGGGAACAAAGCCTGTGATGTGTAGCAAACTTTCGCTGAAGTTTTCTAGGTCACCGCCAAAGACTTACATTCCTGCGTGACATAGCAAATAACGTAAAACGACACATTAGTCACCTCATCTTAAAAGTCCCTTTGGAGACTTTGCTGGTGGTACAGTAGTTAAGACTTTGCCTTCCAATGCAAGGGGCAGGGGTTTGGTCCCTGGTCATGGAACTAAGATCCCACTAAGATCATGGAACTAAGCCTTGTGGCCCAAAAAACAGCCAAAACATAAAACAGAAGAAATATTGCAGCAAATTCAATAGACATTTTAAGAAATGGTCCACATCCATGACACAGGGGATTTCACAATGGTCTACCTACTTCAATTAGCACCTTGTCATTGACCGTCTTGCTGCTGCTGTGTGTGTGCACACACACACATAGACACAGACACACGTGTGCGCATGCAAAAATTGCCCAAGGAATTTCAAATTCCTTTCACTTTGTTATGCACAGAAATCCAGTTCTCTCCAACCCTTATATCCAAATTCAACTCTAGAACCAACCTTGGATAGCTAAAAATTTCAGCTACTTAGAGGAGAAAAAGAGCTTGTTGTATGTTAAAAGCAAAAAGAACGACATATTTATAGTCTTTTCCCTAATAGGATTGAGCCTCCTTTATTAAGTGACAAAAAGAATTATGCCAATGCTGAGAGATATAAAATTTGTCCCTTTCTGTGTAATAAGATTAGACCAATACTTGCTAAGACCCACTAGACTATAAGTTCCAAAAGAGCAAGGATAGTGTCTGTCTTATTCTCTGCTGTATCTAGTATCTAGCTATCTCAACAAATATTTTGAATAACTTACTAATATCCTGTTCAGTACTGACATTCTGTAATTATTTAATATTTGCAATTCTTTCATCTATTTTTGGAGCTCCCTTGATGGCTCAGTGGGTAAAGAATCCACCTGCAAAGCAGGAGACATAAGAGACACAGGTTCAATCCTGGGTTGGGAAGAACCCCCTAGAGGAGGAAGATGGCAACCCACTCCAGCATTCTTGCCTGAAGAATTTCGTGGAGAGAGGAGCCTAGTGGGCTACAGTCCGAAAGGTCACAGAGTCAGACACAACCGAGTGAAAGCAGAAACAACCTATTTTTATTTTTTTTTACCATACTTCTCTCACATTTGGAGGACGTGTAGAAGAAATCTTTTAGTCAAAAGAGTTAAAGCATTAAATGTATATACCTATTACTGTATCAGAATTACTTCAGCTATGAATAACTGAAGAACCACTCAAAATAACTTAAGTGACAAAGAAATGTATTATTTCACAGAATACAAAGTTCAAAGATGAGGCTGTCCTAGGGCTAACCAATTTTGCAGCTTGGCAACAATATTAATATTCAGGTTCTTTTCAGATTTCTACTCTGCCATCCTCAGTTAGGTCCTTAAGACATTTTATAACTGCAAAATGGCTGTAGCCACATCAAACATTATATTCCACACAACAAAGCCCTTCTCTGGGTCCTTCATCAGGAACAAAGATAACCTTCCCAGAAGCCACTCTGTAGACTTTAGCTCACATTTCACTAGCCAAAACCACATTACCTGCTCAGTCCTAAACCAATGCAAGGGAAATGGAATAACCACAACTGTGCAAGACTAACCAGGATTCAGTTCTTAGAGCTGGGACACCAGAATCCCAAAAGAACCCAAAATCCTTGAAGAATATGATCACTCCTTGCCTGAACAAAACCGAAGTTTTATTAGAAAGGATAAAGGAAGGAGTGTCTGCTGGGTAGTCAACCAACAGTATATATCATACTTACTATAATTTAAAAAAAAGCCATTCTGAATGCAATTAAAATTATTTCAAATGGGGAACAAATTCCAATCAAAAGGAATGTTTTTAAGACTGGATCACGGATTAACCTAAAATTGTCAATGTTGGTGTGTTAATCTCTTTTTCCTACAGACCTTTGATCGTATTTTGAATCCAAAGTTTTTGGGAATACTAAAGATAAAAATTGACAATGTCTTCCTTCCAATTATTTAGGATTTCCTGTCTTAATTGGAACTTTTCAGAATATTCTGATGCCATGACACAAACAAACAAAAACCATACACAATTGATCACACCAAACTCTAGGAAGTTGTTATTTATTTGAAATGCTATATAAGCCACCCTCTTAGAAATATTCCATTACCTTGTGGAAGTTTCTCTCCTGGATACCAAGCTAGAACACAGAAGAGCTGGTCATTAACACTAATGACCATAGCAAACCATAATAGACACCGAAGCTATAAGTACGAAGTGTCAGGACATGTAGTGTAGATCCACAGAGAAAGACAACAAACCATTTTCATCTCCGTTGTTCTTGATAAATCAAAGACTCTTCTAGGTGCAAGTGACAAAAATCTGACCTTTTAAAGTATCTTAAGCAAAACAGGAATTTTGTTGACTCATCCGAACATTCTCTGTGAATCTCCATAGAAAGGAAACTTCTTTCCAATTTAAACTTTTGTATCATCATTTAGGATTTTTTTGAAAGAGTAGAAAGTTTAAAGGCTTTCTACTTGGGTGCCAAATAGCACAGCATGATAAATCTTATAGCACCCAAAATTACCATCAGTAGAAACCCAGTCGCTCACATCTGCTTGTGGAGTTCCCTTTACAATCAATCAGGTGTATTGAAAAGGTCTTTGTGATGCAGAAGGGAATAAAAGTCACCTGTGTTTTTCAGTTTACTCTAATTTGTACACAAAATATAATTTGCTACACTGCAGGTCTCTTGCTCAAAGAGATTCAAAACAACAAAAGCAAAAATAATCACTACTCTTCTGAGAGTGAGATAAGTGATAGGAAATCTAGCTGTGATCAGCTGGGAATTACATTAAATCTAAACCATACATAGAAACAAAGATTTTTAGTTGGGGGGAAAGACCTAAAAAATGTATCACTGCAACCTCTCATGTCATAGATAAAGAAATGAGGTCAATGACCTTGTAGTTAGCATGGCCAGTTGCATGCATAAGTTAATTTTCATTTCCTCCGCAATCCCAATTTGACTATATGAAAGGTATAAACCCACTGGGCAAAAGAGAACAGGAGAGGACATCCACAGCAGACAGGAGACCACAGGGAGTGGATGAGTGGTGGTCACACTAAAGTCAGAGAAATCTGGAAACTGAATGACTCCAGACAGATAATCCAATGGCGAGAAAACCTACTTTTGCCTCTAAACTGCAGAGAGGCGTGGGAATTGGTAACACCAGGTACCTCTGAATGGTTGAAGGATGAAAATAAAGATCCAGAGAACTGGTAGAAAGTCAGGATAAGGGCCAGTAAATCTTAGGTCACCTTCCCAAATCTACTTAGCCAAGAGATTGTTCATCCGTTTTGGCAAAAAGTGGGAAGGTTTTCACTCTAGACACTGAACCAGAGAAGCTCCATGCTAAGGCAACAGAGGGAGGGAAGGATGAGACACAATGGGGGAATTATACTGAATTAATAATGATGATGATGACAATAGTTAAAATAAGTGTGTTTGTGTGTGTTTATGTGTGTGTGTGTGTGTGTGTGCACTAAGTCATGTCCAACTCTTTGCAACCCCATGGATTGTAGCTCGCCAGGCTCCTCCGCCCATGGAACTCTCCAAGCAAGAATACTGGAGTGGGTTGCTAGTTAACATTCATGATGTTTAAAGGGCTTCCCAGATGGCTCAGTTGTAAAGAATCCACCTGCCAATGCAGGATATGGAGGAGACATGGGTGCAATCCCTGGGTCAGTAAGACCCCCTGGAGGAGGAAATGGCAACCCACTCCAATATTCTTGCCTAAGAAATCTCACAGACAGAGGAGTCTGGAGGGCTACAGTCCATGGGGTCCAAAGAATCAGACACAACTAAGCACGTGTGCACACACACATGATGTTTAAAACACTGTAGGCACTTCATAGGCCTTGATTCATCTAATCCCCAAAACTCCAGGTCTCCCCCACTTTTCAAAAGTTCAATTTATACCACTTCAATTTTATTAAAGACCTAAATTAGTATCGTTTTCACTAACTGAAAGAACTCAAAGACAATTTTCACTTTTACAAAAAAAGACAAAGTGCAGAAACAGTGTTTATCTGCCTCAAACCGCTTGGGGTGAACCACTACAGAGGCATCTGGCACTCTGGGCAGGGAGGTTGGCACCACCAAGCTCCTTCCCCAGGTACCACACTCAGCATCTCAGCACAAGCCACCAGAGCTTTGAATTGTGTCTGTGAGCCTCTGTGCTTTATCTCCATTTATTTTGTGTGCTCATTAGCAAGATGTTTTCCTAAGGTATTGATAATTGCTTCTTCTCTTTACACTGTTTCAGCTTATGGAATGTTTCTTAAGAACACTCTACTTTTGGATAGCAGGGGAAACCTATATTCTATAAAATAAGTATTACTAGGGCCCTTATTTTACAGATGATCAAACAGGTTTTAAAGAATTTAAAGAACCACAGAGAAAAGACCTACAGGTCCTGCCAGATTCAAGTCACCCATCAGCCTGATCCACCAAAGACCCAAAGCTTTTATTCAACTCCTTAGAATGTTATAATTGCATAAGAACAGACAGCCAAGGACACTGTATATTTGAGGAAAGTCTCTAATGTGGAAAAGAGGAACCAAAGAAAATTGGAAAATGGAATTCAGAAAAATAAAAAAAAAACTAAAATGTCTTCAGAGAAATAGGAAAAAAATACTGATCCAAGGAACAAGTACAGAATGTTATTTTTTTAAGAATTTTTTAAATTAAAATCCTAAATAGAAAAATTAGAAGTTGAAATTAGAAAATACATAAGAAAACTATATATATAATCAATCTATGATTCAAATATCTTATTAATAGGAGTTTTGCCAAAAAAAAAAAAAAAAACAGAGAAAAGGGAGGGGAGAAAATTACCAAGGAAATGATTCAAGAAAATTTCTCAGAAATGAAAAAAGTGAAAGGCATATTGTGTGTCCAACACAATGAACAACAAAAACAGCTCTACAGCACACAAGTAATTCTAGAATATCAGCGATAAAGAGAAGTTCCAAAAAACTTTGAAGAGGACAAGGAAAACATGTACAAAGAATTAGAAATCAGAACAACATTAGATTTCTCAAGAGGAACCCTAGAAGTTAGTAGACTAGGGAGAAATATCTTCATAATTCTTAGAGAAAGATTCCTAAACAAGCTTTGACTAACTCACTAATATATCCTGCTCTACCCTGCCCTACCCAATCTAACTTGCAACCCCAGCTTCAACTCCAGAAGAAATTTAGCAAATTCCCAGGGGCCTGTGGACTGGCCTGCACTGTACTTGATTGAGGTGGCAGCCATGGCTAACACTATAATCCCACCAGAGCTGCTGTCACCATTCCAGGGACTCCAACCTGGACAACTTTTCCGTGGCTCCCTCTATGGAAATTTTTACCATTTGTTGCAGACCCAGACTATTTCACCTTTATGACAGGTTTCCAAAATCTGATCTGTTGAAGCTAGTAAATTAATTCTATATTTGTTTTCTTTTGGCTTCTGTAACAATTACTACTAATTTAATGGTACATAATAACACAGGTTTATTATCTCACAGTTCTGTAAGTTGGAAGGCTGGGTAGACTAGACTGATTTCTCTGCTACTAGCCTCAGAGGCTGTAATCAAGGTATAGTCTAACCTGAGCTCTTCTCTGGTGGCTCTGAAGGAGAAGCTGCTCCCAGACACATTCCCGTTGTTGGGAGAATTCAGTTCCTTGTGGAGGCAGTGTCAAGGTTTTTCTTATAGACTGTCAGCCAGAAACCACTCTCAGTTCTTAGAGGTCTCCCTTCATTCTGTGCACATAGCCTTCTACATCTCAAGGCCTGAAATGGCACATCAAGTCCTTCTTACACTCAGAATCACATCGGCTTCTCCCACTGCATCTCCAGCCCAAGAAAGTTCTCTGCTTTTAAGGGCTCTTGTGATTAGATTGGGCCCATCCAGATAGTCCAGGATGAACAACTATTTTAAGGTCTGTAACCTTAAATACATCTGCAAAATCCCTTTTGCCATGTTATGTGACGTATTCACAGGATCCTAGGATTGGAACACGGATCTTGGAGGAACCATTCTGCATACCACAGTTTCTACAGAAAATAAACTCAGTTTATTATGTGGGTGTGCATGCTAAGTCACTTCAGTTGTGTCCGACTCTGTGACCCTATGGACTATAGCCTGGCAGGCTCCTCTGTCCATGGGATTCTCCAGGCAAGCATACTGGAGTGGGTTGCCATTTCCTTCTCTAGGGGATCTTCCCAACCCACATCTGTCTCTCGCATTGGCAGGCAAGTTCTTTACCACTACCACCACCTGGGAAGCCCCAGTTTACTATGGCAATAGATAAATCTATTTTCACCCCTGATCCTTCATTGGAATAGGAACATTTGTACTTACATATGTATCTGATAGCACCTGCAATTACTAATACAACAAAATTTGAGTGCTTACTATGTAAAAACATTGTGGTGAGCCTTGGGAATTAAAAAGTCATTAAACACAGAGTCCACTCTCAAGATGCTCACAGTACAGCAGGTGAGATAGAAAATAATCCTCCCTAGAAATGCGGGGGGACTTTATCAGAGATGACCTACCTATCATGACCTACCTATCACCTGATAAGACTCAGTCAGAAACTAAGCGATCCAGATCCAGTAAGAAAGTCCAGTACTTATTTCACTACGGTGCACCTTCTCTACTTTACAAGTTTTCTGTTCAATTTATTTAGCTCTTTGCCTCATTTTTATAAAGTATGTGATACAATTATGGGTTTAGGGAACACCCAAAAGACACCAATTTATTTTTACTTTTTGCCTTTGAGCTTACTGCACAAAATGGGAGCAAAATTATACCCATACTCAGACATTATTGCTTTGTTGATTTTCACATTTCCCAAAATGAATAATTTTTTGTTGTTCTACCACAGCCATTAAAAGAAACAGAAGATCTGATCTGTGGAAACATTGTGGTTGTCACAGGGAAGCCTCCTGGAGGACATGCGGGCTATTGATATTCTCTCCTCAAACTGAAAACGGTCTCTGGAGATCCATGAGAGACACAGAATAACAACAAAGACTGGAAAACAAATTGATGGAATCAGAGATGGCTGCAGACCCGTGAATAGCTTTTCATGCTGTTGCCATTTCAGTTCAAATTATACTTCAGTTTTACAAATTGACGGAAAAAAAAATAGTTTTATTTCAGTGTGTTTAACTTTTCAGTTAAAGACCAAAGAGCAGATTTCTACACTCAAAATGGTTCCTTTTGGTTGCTTTGTTAAAAATCACAAAGCTCCTTTCCCCTCAAATGAGGCCCATTCATTACATTGCAATGCTAGGAGCGAACTCAAAGGAGAATGTGTGACTGTATGAAGGTTTTAATATTTTCATAAAGATCCTCTCTTTGGCTCCTCAAGCATTTGCCTTTCATTTTGTTTTATTGAATTAGGCTGCAAAGCACTTGAGCATGAAGCTCTTTGTCATCTCTAACCAAGCTTACACTGATTCCACGTATCCATATGCCTCGTCTTGGTATATTAATCTATACATCTATTCCACTGAAAAAGAGAACTCTCTAATTTATTATGTAAAAGGACAAGCCACTTCCATAGCCTATTTGCATGCAGGTATGCTAAGAAGCAGATTTGTTTCCTCAGACTTAGAGCTGATTCCTTTAGTGGCATTAAACCAAGGGGAAAATGAAATTATATTGTGATTTTTATGGTGGATTATGCTACAACCATGACAAAAGCAGGCTGAAATCTTGGCTTTATATTTCTTTAAGTATAAGCAAATTTTAGCACAAAGAACTCTAAACCAATATAAACAAAACTCTTCACACAGACACACACATACACACAACCTCAAAAATGCAAATCACACTATTAATTCACCACCTGCCACTCATTTGGGTCACTTTATCCTTAGCCCAAGCAGAGGATTTCCTGGGATGGTAAAGGGCTTTATACAAGTGACCAAAAAAATGTGTTTTCCTCACAAATATTACTGTTACAAATATTAATAAGGGAAATGTATAAAATGAGCAATAAAGCAATCAAGAATTTCAGAGTCTGAAGACGTTAGTTACTATTTATAAGGCAGAAGCAAGATAATTAATATTTTCTGAAGGCCCTCTCCTTAGTCACAGAAAGTTTTTAGATGCATTTATAAGCTTCTCTTTCACCTTATTCTGATTCAGAAGCATCTTTTCTAAGAGGAATGTGTACCTGACTTGTCTATTCTACAAAATCTATTGAGTGCCTCCTCTGTGCCAGGCACTATTCTGGGTGCTGGTGTATAGTAATGAGCCAGTCAGATGAGTTCTCTATTGTTGTGGAAAATGAACAGCAAACACATGAATATATTAACATTAGAAAACTTCAAAAGCAGTGAAGGCTTTGAAGAAAATTCAATATGACAAAGTGAAGCCAGTGGCTAATGGAGCAACAGCAGATGTGGGTATCAGTAGAGACCAAAGCTGAGATCTAAATGACAAGAATCGATCACATAGAATCTGGGTAAGAGTCATCCAGGTGGGGGCAATAGCAAGTGCCAAGGCCTGAGCTGGAAATGGAACCCAGGCTGGTTCACTCCAGCTGGAACAGGAAGACAATCCATCCTCCATTCACTGAGCCTCTGTTCAGTACAGCCCGGGAATATAGAGGTAAAAACTTCCATTTCTGTTCTCAAAAGGCTCAGTCTAGTGGAAAAGACAGACAAAAAATTTGAACATAACGCAGTAAGTGCTATGATGGCAGTATGCACGTGGGGTATGGGACACGAGAGTACAGATCAGGTAGGTCATGAAACCAGTAGTAAATTAGGTGCCAGCCAATGTCGGGTTTTCATACTGGATTAACCATTAACATACACCTTAGCAGGTGAAAGTTATTCATATTTTCATGCATTCAGTATATCAGTCAACAGATACTGAGTATAATACTCCAGGACTACCTTAGGTGTGAAAGCAAAAGTGTTAGACACTCAGTTGGGTCCAGCTCTTTGCAACCCCATAGACTGTAGCCCTCCATGGGATTCTCCAAGCAAGAACAGTGGGTAGCCTTCTCCAAAGTATCTTCCTGACTTAGGGATCAAACCTGGTCTCCTACATTACAGGCAGATTCTTTACAATCTGAGCCATCAGGGAAGCCCATATTAGGTATAGGGGATTCTACATCAGCTAGGGTGCTTGCTGTTGCTAAGAATAGAAACTTGTGTGTGTTAGTCACTCAGTCATGTCCAACTCTTTGCGATTCCGTGGACTGTAGCCCACCAGGCTCCTCTGTCCATGGAATTCTCCAGGCAAGAATACTGGAGTGGGTTGCCATTTCCTACTCCAGAGGATCTTCCTGACCCAGGAATCAAACCTGGGTCTCCTGTATTTCAGGCAGATTCTTTACCATCTGAGCTGAAAGTCAACTCAGAAATCTCAAAACAGGGACTTCCCTGGTGGCTCTGTGGTAAAGAATTTTCCTGCCATTGTAGGAGACACAGGTTTGATTCCTGATCCTAGAAGATCCCACATGCTGAGGAGCAACTAAACCCGTGGGCCACAGCTATTGAGCTTCTGCTCGAGAGCCCAAGAGCCGCAACTACTGAGCCCATGTGCTCTAGAGCCCGTGCTGCACAAGTGAAGCCACCACAACGAGAAGCCCACACACAGCTAGAGTAGCCCCGGTCTCGGAAGTAGCAGAAAAACCTACACAGCAATGAAGATGAGGACAGCCAAAAATAAATAAATAAAATTATATTATAATATCATATAAGAAACGAATCGCCAGTCCAGGTTCGATGCAGGATACAGGAAGCTTGGGGCTGGTGCACTGGGATGACCCAGAGGGATGGTATGGGGAGGGAGGTGGGAGGGGGGTTCAGGATTGGGAACACGGGTACACCCGTGGCGGATTCATGTTGATGTATGGCAAAACCAATACAAGATTATAAAGTAATTAGCCTCTAATTAAAATAAATACATTTAATTAAAAAAATAAAAATAAATATCGAGGAACTTCTTTGATTTGCCTAACTGACAAGTCCAGGAGTTTGACTTCAAGTACAGGCTAGTCCAAATTTCAAACAATAAAGGTAAGTCCATCCAACCTCAGAAGTACAAAACTGTAGGCCTTCAATTAAAACTTACATTTTGCACATCATCAGAAATTTCCTGCTTTTTGCAATGGTGTTCTTTCTTTCAGTTTGATATCTTTAATTAGCCCTATATCTTAAAGATGCTGGGTCCAACATTTGGTATTTGATGTTCCTACAGGTCTTCACTGCTGACAGCAATGTTGCCATCTCTATGTCTGGCTTATACTCAAACACATATATGTCCCTACTTGCTTTTCTTTTTAATGGAAATTTGATGAGGAAAGTTCTCAGATTTTCTATAACATTCATCATAAAATAACTCTCTGTCCCAGAATCGTGCTCAAAAACCTTAAGTCATTTTGAGATAGGTTGGTTGGAGTATGAGTTTTGTTCATACGTATATTTGTTGAATATAAAAATCAATAACATCACCACTCTGTACATTTATCTAATATAATAATCAATATCAATACCTTTCCTGATATTTACTTAATATAATAATCAATAACAATACTGTTTGTTTATTTGATGACACTGATCAAGGAAGAAGACCAAATCTATGTGCTTTACACGCCCTATGTACATTCAGACTGGGCCACTCACTGCTAACGTCTCCCTTCTACTTCGCACCCTCCAGATGTAAAGAGACAGCATCCTTCTTCTCTTGGCTATGGAAGGCACTGGGCAGTAAATTACCATATTTTTGTGAGGCAGTCAGCAAAAATATGTGATGGATCCCCTCTCTACATTATTCTTGGTAATGTGAAGGAAACAAAGAAATAGAACATGATTTACCCCTATATTTGTTAGTGTAATACTAGCTGCTGCAAAAGATAAATCCCAAGATACCAGTAGCTTAATATATGATAAACTGGTTAAGTTAGTTGCTTACCATCTGACAGTATAGTGTGGCTATTTCTGGTTGCTCAAATGTTTCCATATAATACTTTGGGGATCTACTCTTCTTCCATATTACCTTCTCCTAGAATCCTACAATCCTCTGCATTCAGATAACATACATGGAAAGAGCATGGAAGACCAAGTGTACAATGTTTTAATAAGTCAGACCTGGAAGTAGTTCCCATCACTTCTTCCTAGATCCCTTTGGCTTGATCTCAGTCTGCATATAACTAACTACAAGGCAAGCTGAGAATACATTCTGGCAATACAACCAAAAGGAAGGAAATGGATTTGTTAAACAGCCAATCTCTGCCACCATCACATCCTTACTACTACTGCTAAGTTGCTTCAGTCATGTCCAACTCTGTGCAACCCCACAGACGGCAGCCCACCAAGCTCTGCCGTCCCTGGGATTCTCCAGGCAAGAACACTGGAGTGGGTTCCATTTCCTTCTCCAATGCATGAAAGTGAAAAGTGAAAGTGAAGTCGCTCAGTCGACTCTTCCCGACCCCATGGACTGCAGCCTACCAGGCTCCTCTGTCCATGGGATTTTCCAGGCAAGAGTACTAGAGTGGGGTGCCACTGCCTTCTCTGATCACATCCTTAAGTTGCCTATAATTCAAAGAAGAAGACAAAATGAGACAAATGAAGTAATATACATCTGTAAAAAAGGAGAAATATTAGAGACTGTAATAGTCAGAATATTAGAGACTTTAATTTCTAAGGAGAAACTTTAAAAGTGAGTAGAATTTGAGGATGAACCTGAAGAGCCACTCCAAGAAATAAAACAATACAGTATAAGTAAAATCAGAAGTAGAGATAGGCATGCATCTGGCAGAGGAATATAAAGGACTTATGTGACAACTGTACAGAGTCTATGCCAGAAGGTAGAAAACAACATGCCTGGCTAAGGAGACTTGTATGAAACTACCTTGACTAGGACCACAGATTGTGCCACCTTAAACACATGTTTGACTGCATTATGTGTGTTGCACTGCATCAGAATTCCTATGATACAGCCAAAGAGCCCAGTGTTCTTTACCCTCTTTTTCTGAGTAATCTCTAAATCTCAGCTGACATTTCAAGTTTGAGTAGAAAATGTTGATATTACCTAGAGGGTGTATGTGCGTTAAATCACTTCAGTCATGTCTGACTCTTTGCAATCCTATGGACTGTAGCCCGCCAGGCTCCTCTGTCCATGGGGATTCTCCAGGTGAGAATACTGGAGTGGATTGCCATGCCCTCCTTCAGGGGATCTTCCCCACCCAGAGACTGAATGCCTTTCTCCTGAGGCTCCTGCATTGCAGGCAGATTCTTTACCGCTGAGCCACCAGGGAAGCCCAGCTACCCCTCACTGATTTTGAGTTTCTCAAAGAACAAAGAAAAAACAAATAGCAAATTCTAAGAGATAATGATTAACCTAAATAACCATCTCACTTGTGAAGTAAACTACCAGTCTTTGTAATACAACAAAGTTAAGAATTTGTTGAGAATCAGATGTTCCAGTTGAGGACACGTAGGAGTAGATAATTAAATTCTTAACCATGGACACAGAATTACAGCAAAATTAACGTAGAAACTAAATGCCAGTAGTTCCCTCTTTGGAATAACCACTAAATACCCAAAGAATTAGGGAGACCGTGGCTTTAATCAAATACTTCCTACAAAAGGGGAAGTTTCTAAAGGTTAATTCACATGTGGTCCCAATAGAAGTCCTTATAGGCATGTGTTTTTGAATCTTTTAGGGAAGACTCTGGATGCCAGGGAACACACCTCTGCTTCAACTTGTTCTGATGCTTGCTCCTATATTTCAATGTGCTCCAACACTCTCCTTGCTAAACTGAAAACTATGTCTTCAACTCCATCATGCTTTGTACTCCATGATACAGCACACAAATCAGGGCTGTCCTGTCCCCTTGTGGAAATTTTAGGGCAGTGGTGATTTACCTTTGAGGAATTTTGAATTTTGAAAATTCAAAGGAAGCTATGGCTCATGTCTGCTCCCCAGAAAAATTCACATAAGCGTAGAAGGGATTTTAATTTTATGTGAGGGAGGCATTTTCAGTCCCCGTTTTTCAGCAATAATTTCCCATGGGAATGCCATAGACTTCTATGGGGCAGGACAGCACACTAGTGAAGCCTGTTTCCTATACCAACTCAAGTTTCCCCATTTTATAGATGAGAAAAATGATGCACAGAGACATTAGACAACTTATCATCTTCCACCTCCAGGAAGTAGCAGAGCAGGAGGAAGTGAAAGTGACCAAGCAGTCTACCTCCAAAAACCTTGTTCATACATATAACCACAGTGAGATACTGTCCCCACTTGTCTGTTTTAATCATATATTCTTTTTATTTTTAAAAGAATAGAAACTGTTCTATCCATATTTCTGATGGAAACAGAAACCCTAAAGGGGTTGGGTATTGCACGTTACTAGTGCTCCATCTCCCGCCCATGCATTTTGGTTAGGTTATCAATGAGGGATACCTTCACACATCCTTAGGATGAATTCCTTACTTTCAAAAAGGCAGGCATATGTGGTACCAAATGCTGTGCCTCCTCTCTCCTAAGCTCAAGCCAGGCCACTTGGTTTCTTCTAAAGCTAATTACTGAACCATCTATAATGGCTTCTTTATTTTTTATTTCTTTATTTTTAATCTCCCTGACTTTCAGACCATCCATCACGACAAAGCCCTCCGGGACCTAGTATCATTTTACATTCTCCAGACACCATCCCAGGAATAGCAGTATTCTTCTCTTAATTTGCCTCAGCTCTGGAGTCCCTAAGGTTTGCAGTTAGACATACCACTGGTCAGGGAAAGACTATAATAAGAACTCATTCAGTCCAAGTTAATAAAATCTTCTTTAGTTTTCAATTTAAATCTCCTCATGTTGGCTTTATCTGAGGCTAAAACTCAGGGTCATATCTAACTAAATTTGGAGACTTAAATATTTTAATTGATTTACTTATTTTCTGTAATGTGAAGCAATCTAATGCCTCACACTTGATTAGGCCAACTGTGTTACAATTTGCAATAAACTCAAACATTTTTAGCATATGGAATTTAGAAAGATGGTAACGATAACCCTGTGTGCGAGACAGCAAAAGAGACACAGATGTATAGAGCAGTCTTTTGGACTCTGTGAAAGAGGGAGGGGGGGATGATTTGGGAGAATGGCATTAAAATATGTATAATATCATATAAGAAATGAATCGCCAGTCCAGGTTCGATGCAGGATACAGGAAGCTTGGGGCTGGTACACTGGGATGACCCAGAGGGATGGTATGGGGAGGGAGGTGGGAGTGGGGTTCAGGATTGGGGACACGGGTACACCCGTGGTGGATGCATGTTGATGTATGGCAGAACCAAGACAATATTGTAAATAATAATAATAATAAATTTAATCCAAATGCATATGTTCTAATTATTAAGTTTATGAAGAGTTCCCTCCCACCACCTCTCCAAAAAGGCATTATGGCTGGTAGGGGCCTTTATATAAATCCAGACGGGATATCTAGCTTTAACTACAAGCGGAGGCTTAAGATCATTTTCTTTCCACATTATCTCTGTCAGTACTTCTCAATCTTTTCCAAGTAAACACATGTTATAAGTAAAAACACTATTCTCACTATTTTGTTGTTGTTCAATCGCTAATTCATGTCTGACTCTGCAATGCCATGGACTCAGCATGCTAGGCTTCCCTGTCCTTCACTATCTCCCAAGTTTGCTCTAACTCATGTCCATTGAGTCAGTGATGCCATCCAACCATCTCATCCTCTGTCACCCCCTTCTCTTCTTGCCTTCAATCTTTCCCAGCATCAGGGTCTTTTCCAATGAGTTGGCTCTTCCTATCAGGTTGCCAAAGTATTGGAGCTTCACTTTCAGCATCTGTCCTTCCAATGAATACTCAGGGTTGATTCCTTTAGGAAATTTAGTTCAACATAAAGACCATGTCAAATTTTTATCAACTTGTACTCAAGCTACTCCAAATAAACATGGATATCTAGTTAAAAAAGAAAGAAAGAAAGAAATATTATTTTTGTTGTGCATGTTGTAAATGCAACTATAATATATTGATAGATACCTAAACAAGTTCTATCACCTTCCAGATAGAAAATTTCATGTTCCCATTGGTATCAAAGACTATCAAAGCAACTCTATGGCTTAATTCCATATTTTTCCTATCTATAGTATTGAGTGTGGGACCTGAACTTAGAAATTATTTGCTGCTGCCGCTGCTAAGTCACTTCAGTCGTGTCCAACTCTATGTGACCCCATAGACAGCAACCCACCAGGCTCCCATGTCCCTGGGATTCTCCAGGCAAGAACACTGGAGTGGGTTGCCATTTCCTTCTCCAATGCATGAAACTGAAAAGTGAAAGTGAAATCGCTCAGTCATGTCCGACTCTTCACGACCCCATGGACTGCAGCCTACCAGGCTCCTCCATCCATGGGATTTTCCAGACAAGAATACTGGAGTGGGGTGCCATTGCCTTCTCCGTAGAAATTATTTAAGTGGTGTAAAAATTTGTAGTCAAGAAATTGACCTATAAACTAGTCTAGAATCACTGAAAAACATAGGCCCCTAGCAAAGATGGGGTAAAATACTCCATATAGGTGCCTCCTCAACTCAAAGCTCAATTAAGACTTCCCCAAAAGACAACTCCAACTGAAGATAAGTTCATAACCCAAAACTGTGAAACATATGGACACTCACAGCCCTTAGAGAGAAAGCAAACACAATAAATGGGGGAATTTACAGCTGGAAGAATTCAGGCAATAGAACAATCTAAAATAAAGTCTTTTTTTTAATGGCACATTATTTAATATTATTATTAAAATAATAATCGACCAAAAAACACATTAATAAAATTAAGTCTTTAAAAATTAAGTATGTTAATAATGTTCTATAAGGTAAAGGAAGGAAAAAAGTATCAACAAGACAAAACCAAAATGCTTTTAAAAAGAACAGACAGATTAAGAAAGGAAAAAAATTTTTCTAGAAATTAAAACCATAGTCATTGAAATACTCAATTGATGGCTTAAACAAAAGACTAGACATAACTGAGAAAGAAATTAGTGAGCTGGAAGGCAAAGAACTAAGTCACCCAGAATATGAAAAAAAAATTAAGATACACAAAAGAGAGAAGAAGAAGTTTTAGTATACATATTGTAGCAGTTTCAGAAAGAAGTAAAAGGTTATGGGAAAGAAGCAATACTGAAAGGGATAATAGTGAAGATGTTTCCAGGAAAGAAAAAAGGCATGAGTCATTAGATTTTAAAGAACATAGTGAGTTCTTGGCAGAATTTTTATTTTTTAATTTTTTTGGCCATGCTATGAAGCTTGTGGGGTTTTAGTTCCCCAACCAGAGACTGAACCAGGGCCCTTTGCAGTGAGAGTGCAGAGTCCTAACCACTGTACCACCAGGAAATTCCCTTTGCAGAATTTCTTTAAAATCACAAATCACAGTGAAACTTTAGAGAATCTAAAATAGAGATAATAAAGCTAGCTGGAAGAAATGACTGTTTACCTGCAAATAAACAACAATCAGACTGACAACAGGCCTTGTCATCCACAAAAACAGGTTCCAGAAATCAAAGGAGAAACATACTCAGTGTTCTAAGTAAAATAACTGTCAACCTTGAATCATCTGCCCAGTGAAACTAACATTCAAAAGAGTGAGAATAAAATAAAGGCACTTTCAGACATACAAAGAATAAAGGAGTTCGCTACTTACAGACTACTCTGCCCACCACTGAAAGAACCACTAAAAGCTAAACCTGACCAAAAAGCAAAGATAGAATTACAACAGAATATAAGAAACAGTGGTTTAAAAATAGAACTTGGTTTTCACTTTCATATCTAAATAAATATAGACTGTATAAAATAATAATAAAGTAACTAATTTGAGAATGATCTAAAACCACAGTGGAGCTAAAATAAGAGACTAACAATAATAATGGAAGATAGGATGGGTTCAGAGGAAAACTAAAACATTCTAAGGTTCTTGCTTTTTTTTTTTTTTTTTTCAGGAAAATGAAGGGGGGAAATTAACCCAATAGCACAAGAGAGAAAGGATTATGCCATAGTTGTGTTTTTATGAGTGGGAAAAAGATAATTAAGATTTTCTTTTCATAAAGTTTCAAACAATAAGATTTAATCCTTCTCAAATGAGATTAATATAAATCACTTTAAAGGTGTTTTTCAAATACTCTTTCCTTTAATTAGAAGTAACTACCATTTTTCTAGAAATTCAGACAATGACTTTGATCCAGAACTGAGAAAAGTTACCTGTTTGTGACCCAGTTCATGCAGAATTAATGTTGACATTCAGTTCCCAAGATTAATATTTGTTTCTTTGAGTTTCTATGCGCTCTAAAATCCCCATCAAAGTAGATAAATTATCTCCGTAATTCCACATACTTTACAAATTAAAAATAAAAATATTTTCCATGAGAACTGAAAGTCCTAAAAACTCCTCAGAAATAGTATCTTTTATATTCTCCTAAAAAACTTCTCAAGTATCCCTTCATTCTTCCTGGGAGAAAAATCCATAGACAATTGATGTTAACCATAATTTATGAATAAATAATTATCAGGCTCCGTGCTGCCTTATAACAAAGGAATCAACCTGGAAATCAACCTCAGAGTCTACATTCATTTAAGGGGAAAAAGTCCATCTATAAAATGATATTTTAAGGATTTATTGCACTAACTAGCCACTGTCGCCTCAAAGAATCATTTTTACTTGAACACAAGTGCTAAAAACTTAACTTCGCTTTTTTATTTAGTGCTTTTGAGAGACTAAATTGCAACTCACAAAGACAGTTATTAAGGTCTGAATGGAAAATTATTTAGATTAAATATCATGTTCACATTCAAGAATCATTGTAATTGGTCCATTAAACAGAAGCATTGTAATGGGGTCTATATTTTTATTTGCTCCATTACTTAAAACTAAATAGCAGTTATTATGTGTATTACAGTGGTTAAAGATTCTACCATTTACATTGTTGATGTTGAAATTTAGCTTTGTATCAACTCATTGGCAATTTCTTCTATTTGTTTATTAAACAATAGATGATAGGTTAGCTGAATTCTCTGCCTTTATATCAAGTTTTTTAAAATAAAGAATACAATCAACAAGGTATTTATATAAGTCAAAATATAATGGTTATTAGCAATAACAAACATGTCCAAAATCTCAACAAAAACAAGGGTTTATTTCTTCTTTGTACTATATATCCATTGCTGCTTGGCCATGGATCTGCTCCATGTCAATTTCACTGTAGGACCGGAAAACTCCCTGAGGCAACATAGATCTTCATAGTGGAGAGAAAAAAACAAAAAAACAAGGCAAACTATGAGATGGTTACATAAGCTTCTATTAGAAGTGCCTCACATCACCTCTATTCTTATTTTATTGGCCAGAGCAAGTCACATGACCAAGCCTCCCTTAACAAGAAAAAAACTGTGTAATCCTCCCAAAGAATGACACCACAGGAGGGGCATCAAAATATATGGTAAGCAGTCATACAATACATCACAGTGACCATGCCAATATTTTCTATAAAATTGAGGAATCACTTCAATATACTACTTGCTTTCCAAGGTAAAGTTGGTCCTGTTTATTCACTGAAGAGAAAAAGTGACTCTTACTTAAGAAAATTCCAGATAAATTAAACATATTGACTTGAACCTGAAAAAAATTTTGGTACAAGACTACAGAATTAAATTGTCCTCTGACTTTCAACAAGGAGTAAGGGCACAGAGCATGTCCACTGTAACAGGAAGCCTTAAATAGTGTGATCATTTATGGAAACAAATTTTTCATAGAAGTCTTCTATGGGCATTTCACCAGAAGAAGCTTACATTTCAATTGCATTTCATATAAGGGATGAAAAATATGCTTAAGAGGCGGAAGCTAAAATTTGAAGTTTAAACTAATTTTGACAATTTAACACTGCCAAAATCAAATGCCACCTCAGGCACCCTTATGAGTTGTACTTCAAAAATCTTAAGAGGTTTTAGACAGCTGAGTGTATTTATTTTAAGTCTTAAAAATGTTTTGGTGTTATGGAGAGTATTTAAGAAATCTTCAGCCTGTAGAACAAATTGTCAGTATTTGAGCCTGAACTTTTTTGCTTTTATTCAAGGAAGTAAATTTTATCACAGTAGTTACTTGATGTGATTATTAGAACAAGGTCACAAATTAGAAGTCACATGAAGCCATATTCCTGATTTATTTAAATGTCAATAATGCTTTGCTGGGCTTCTCTGGTCACTCAGATGGTAAAGAATCTGCCTGCAATGTGGGAGACCTGGGTTCGATCCCTGGGTCAGGAAGATCCCCTGGAGAAGGGCATGGCAACTGACTCCAGTGTACTTGCCTGGAGAATCCCCATGGACAGAGGACCCTGGCAGGCTACAGTCCATGGGTTCGAAAAGAGTCAGACATGAATGAGCAGCTAAGCACACAGCACACACAAGTAGCTCTATATGTTTGCTGACCACTGAGATCCCATCTCTTTTATCACCACATGCCAAACCCAAAATCATATCAACATGAACCCAGGAGAGCTTCCTAATGTTTGGATTTAGAAGAATATATAAAAACTTTTTACTATAATCACAGTAAAGATCAGTAATTAAAATAAGTTCAAATGTGGCACCCTCAAGCCCACTCAAGAAACATTAACAAGCAATTCCGTTCATTCTTCTGAGAAATTTAATATCAGCCACATCAGCTTTTCCCAGAGCATATCCTATAAATTGGTAGTTCTGTAGAATTTAATTGACAGTTATGTGACATTCTATAATCAAATAAGTTTGAGAAACAGAGTTAAACAAAAGTAAAATGTTTGTTTATTGAAAAGTTCTCACAGCTATTAAAAGACCAATACACACCAAGAATCTCCAAGAAAGAAGGGTAGCATAGAGCACTTTCCAAAATTATTTGACCACTGAATCCCTTTTTATTTTTTTGAAGACATTATCAGCAGGGCCAACTGTTCCACAGGATATACTTCCAAATGTTCTGAATTAAGAGGAAGGAGAGGATGAGATGAATGGAGAGAGTAGCACGGACGCATATATACTACCGTGTGTAAAATAGATAGCCAATGGAAATTTGCTGTAGGACTCAGAGAACGCAAATCAGGGCTTTGTAACAACCTAGGGGGTGGCAAAGGGTGGGAGGTAGGAGGGAGGTTCCAGAGGGAGAGGACATCTGTACATCTATGGCTAATTCATGTTGCTGTATGGCAGAAATCAAACTAATATTGTAAAGCAATCATCAATCAATTAAAAATAAATAAATATAATTTTTTTAAGTTCTGAATTAGACTCAGATGATGTCTACATTAGACTATTATTGTAAATATTATGTAGAGTTAATGCTTTAGTCACAACATCTGTGACTAAATTATTAAATCACTCCATTTAGTCAAAAAATGACTAATTAGACAGTAATGGCCATTACACAGCTGAATCAACCATAACACTGCAGATTTCCTTTTTTCCATCATCTTAAGACCAGATTTAAAGAACTTTTGACAATGTGATCAATTGCTTCATTATCAGGAATTTATGAATAAAAAGGAAAGGGAGAAGAGCAAATTAATCAGTGAATGTTTTTATTTTCTATATATCATATTTTACCATCCTATCATATAGAACCAGCCAATGTAAACCCAGTCTCAGGAGTCCCTTCAATGACATGGAAACAACATAAATAAATGCCAGGAAGCAGTAGTTTTCCCAGAAAATCAATCTGGCTGGAATAGCAGTTGCTCACATTTTTGAGAAGGAGCTTGTCTTGATTTTCCTTCAAGGATCAAAGAAGTAAACAGGATTGAGGTGCTGACAGTGAAGAACATAAGAACAAAGCACCAGTAGCCCTCTTTGTTCAGGTTGAGAGAAGGAACTGATGTCAGCTGACTTATCTTCTTTACCAATGGAAGGTACATCATAATAGGAAACGTGATGGCACACCAGTTGTCTCCAGTCAATGATACTATGAAATTATCAAGGCCTGTTGACCACCAAACCCAAATACTTTCTCAATGACGCCTACCCTGACCACTCCATTAATACTGAAAGCTGCCCCCCACCTCCATCAACCCCACCCTGTCCCTGGAACTCCCACTAACCTTGTCCTACATTTTTTCTATAATTTCTGTCATAATCCAACACATGTAATTTGCATATTTATGAAGCTTAAGAATTATTGTCTGTTTTCCCCACTAATTTAAGCTATACAATGACTGCACAAATACTTTTTGATTTAATGAAGTTAATTAGAGGAAAATAAGTTCTGAGAATTTTGGTCCTAGGACGTTTCTCTTATAGGACTTCCAAAGACATTCATTCCAACAGTGCCTGTCTCTGTCTGCACATTCCCTCAGGAGGGAAAAGAAGATGGGGGAGGCAGCTAGAATTCCACCCACCGATAGCCCACTTGCCAGTGCTGAGGCCTTTGTCCTACTGCTCTCACCATCCTGTTAATTTACCCTCTTTAATTGAAAGGGATTATAAAGACAAGGGGGCTTCCCTGGTGGCTCAGATGGTAAAGAATCTGCCTGCAATGCAAGAGACCCGGATTTTATCTCTGAGCCAGGAAGATCCCCCGGAGCAAGAAATCACAACTCACTCCAGTGTACTTGCCTGGAGAATTCCATGGACAGAGGAGCCTGGCTGGTTACAGTCCATGGGTCACAAAGAGTTGGACAGGACTGAGTGACTAAAACACACACACACACACACACACACGTAAAGACAAGAAGAGCGGAAATCTTTCTTCGGACGATATCCTGGAAAACTCACGAAGCAAGAGAACATAGTATAGAAGCCTCTTAACTGAAGTCCCTGCCTTTTCACCTCAGTCTATTCTCGACACAGCAGCCAGGATGATCCTTTGAAACATAAGTCAGATCACACACTGCTCAGTTAAAATGGCCCCTATTTCCCTCAAACCGAAAACCAAAGTCTTCAACACTGCATGTCTGGCTTTGCATTTCCTCTCAGACCTTATTTCCAATTGCTCTCCCCACCCCTGGTCCCTACTCTTACCTCCCCGTTGTCTTTCAAACACAATAAGTGTGCTCCCACACCGGGGTCTTTGCAGCAGCTGTTCCTTCAGCCAAGAATGTTCTCCTCTTAGCAGTCTCATGGCTCATACCATCGCCTTCTTCAAAGTTTTGCTCAAGCACTGCCTTGTCAGGGAAGCCTTCTCTGATCTTCGTATTAAATACTGACACCTTGTCCCTGTTTGTCCCAACTATGTGGCTGCCCTCTCTTACCCTGCTCTACCACCCTCTTTCTTTTCTTTTCTTTCTAAATTGGAGGATAATTGCTTTACAATGTTGTGCTGGTTTCTGCCATGTGCTTAGTCGCTCAGTCATGTCTGACTCTTTGCGACCCCAAGGACTGTAGCCCGCCAGGCTCCTCCATCCATGGGGATTCTCCAGGCCAGAATACTGGAGTGGGTAGCCTTTCCCTTCTCCAGGGGATCTTCCCAACCCAGGAATCGAACCAGGGAATCCTGCATTGCAGGCAGATTCTTTACCAACTGCCCTATTAGCGAAGCCCCACTTATACCACATAATTTACTTGTCATGTTTATTGTTTTAATTCCCCACTAGAACTTTTTTTTGAAAAAGAAAAGAATCTTCAGAAGAGCAGGGAATTATTGCAATTCCTCTTTACTTTTTATCCTTAAGACTTGGAATATTCCTAGCACATAGTGTTCTACAAATGTTTGTGGAAAGAATAGAGTAGCTTAAATAATGTATTTTGGTTACACAGACTGGGTTGAATCCCAATTCTATCATTTATTAGGGCTTTCCTTGTAGCTCAGCTGGTAAAGAATCCACCTGCAATCTCTGAGTATGTACATGTACAACTTGCATACACTGAGGATAAAAATGGACATAAATTAACCAAAGTCATCACAATGGATTTGATGAATAATGCAGATAAAAATGAAAGCAGTTGACCAGTATGGTACTTTGAAGTTGCTCTCTTCATACTGGTTGATATGCACTATAAACTATTTTTCTTTTTAATACTTCAGAAACAATACTTCTATGTTGTCTCAGGGTTGCCCAGATTGTCTCCATTTCATGCATTCTAGAATATCATTAGGATGACTTTGCACTTGCCATTTCTTCCTTGTGTCTGTTAGCTAGACTGGCTTTGGCAGAAAGGAAAGGCCATATGGTGACCATCCATATGGATGGGTTGGCTGGGTTTTAGACTCTTATTCCCTACTGATGTTCCTGTTGTGTGAACAGAATAACTTCTATTTAAGAGGAAAAGACGTGGGATTCCAGTCTTGCATATTGTATCAGTTAGGAAATATGTTCAACTGTGAGCAACAGAGAGCTGAGCAGAAAATCTGAGTTTAAACAAATTAGGAGAGATACAATGGCTCTATGACCTAATCATAGACCTTTTCTCTCCTTTGCCTTTTATCTTCTCTGATCTGTGACTTCCTTCCTGTTACAATATAAGGCTGCCTCGACTTCACTTTCACTTTTCACTTCCATGCATTGGAGAAGGAAATGGCAACCCACTCCAGTGTTCTTGCCTGGAGAATCCCAGGGATGGAGGAGCCTGGTAGGCTGCCGTCTATGGGGTCACACAGAGTCAGACACAACTGAAGCGATTTAGCAGCAGCAGCAGCGGCATATTCATAAAGTGGCTACTAGAATTCCAGCCAGCATTTTCTCATTCCAGGTAGGAAGAAGGGAAAAGACAAGGAACAAAGGGAGCACATCAGATGAGGCACTGTCCCTTTTTAAGGAGTTTTACTAGAAGACTCATCCAATAATTTCCTCTTATATCTCACTAGCTAGAATTCAGTCATAAACCCCTCCCATTTTCCAGGTAGGATGAGAAATCTAGCATATTTCAGTGAAGCATGATGCTGGGCTGATAAAATCAAGGTTTTATAGCCACCAAAAGGGAGAGATGGTAGGTATTTAGTAGTCTCTTGTCTAGAAAAATACTTGATTTCTCCAATAAATAGAGGAATCTTAAAAGATGACTGTCATAGGTTGCTAATGACTTTACAGTTCCTTTCGCACAAAGCTAGAAATTAAAATCCTTCCCTTTAGCTCTCCAAATGGTGGTTTACAGCAAGTATCATTTTTTAAAAGACAATCTTTACATTGGTATCTACACTAATCACCAAGACTCCAGCTCACTTTTGCAGACCATTTGGTCTCCGTTTGATTGACTACATAGGTGATTCCAATCATTCTTCGCTGAATTCTGTAGGAGGAAACACTTGTCAAATCCCATCATTGGAATCATCATTTTGCTGCAGTGCTCCAGGATCAGAAGCCCCCTTGTGTAATTGAGAATTCTGCCTGCCTCTTGCTCCTACACAATACGTACTGTAGAATTGATGTTTGGGGAGCTATATCTGTTTTTCACTTAAGAAATTCTCTAAGAATCCTTTAAGCACTCAATAGCCCTTTCAGGTCACCAGGGGGTGATTTTGGTACATTTCACCCTAGCCAACTACTTCTATGGGCATCATTCCAAGGACTAATTTATTAAATGGCCCCTCAGTTGCCTGAAAAAGTTACGCAGCTTCAGAAAGTGCCTGCCTTGCTCTCATGCAGTGGCCCATCTACTAAGAAGATCTGGAAGCCAAAAAAATGAATTATAGAATTCCTGTTGTTCCTGATTATTTTCTAATACTACTTGAGGAATGGGAAAATATAAATGCCAACAATTTGTTCTAAAGACCAAGTATGTAGTCAAATGGGACAGAGCCATGAAAAAAACACATACTATACATACCCTTCCCCTTTCCCTCTAGTCCCACTCCAGTGCTTATCTTTTGTTCTCTAAATAAAATAGAACCTGCATCCACTATGAGAAAGATAAGCCTTTGATTTTTTTAATCTATTTTTAATTGGAGGATAATTGCTTTACAATATTGTGTTGGCTTCTGCCAGACAACAATGTGAATCAACCGTAAGTATACATATGTCCCCTCCCTCTTGAACCTCCCTCCCACTCCCCTACCCCATCGCACTCCTCACAGAGACCTCAGCCATAAAAAGGAGTACATTTGAGTCAGATGAACTGAGGTAGATGAACCTAGAGCCTGTTGTACAGAGTGAAATAAGTCAGAAAACAAAATACAATTATCGTATATTAATGCATATATATGAAATAAAAAGAATGGTACTGATTTGCAGGGCAGGAAGAGAGATGGAAACACAGAGAACAGACTTTGGACACAGCAGGGGAAAGAGAGGGTGGGACGAACTGAGAGAGGAGCACTGAAACATATACATTACCATACGTAAAATAGATGGATGTGAAAAAGGAAAAAAACGCAGCAGAGGGTGAGATGGTTAGATCACCAACCCAATGGACACGAATCTGAGCAAACTTTAGGAGATAGTAAAGGATAGGGAAGCCTGGCATGCTGCAGTCCGTGGGGTCACAAAGAGTTGGACACAACTTAGTGACCGAACAACAACGACAAGTAGGAAGCCTTTGATTTTGTATCTGAATTTTTTTCTCCTTCATGGAGATGGCTCCCTGGAGCTTCCAACTTATCAGATATAATCTGTTCTGGCCACACAGTCGTGAGAGGATGACAGCCACAGAATCTGTGATGTCAGATTTAAAAAAAAAAAAAAAAACAGCATGAATGCAAATTCACAGGCTTCACAGAGGTGATGGATGTGAAGTCCTTTCTTCCTGAGAAGGAATGACCAAGATGCCAGACCGGGATGGAGCAGTTACAGCAAATGACATGGGCCTCTGTGGACAGAGTGTAGCCCAGAGCCTCAACCGGTCATGTGGGTAATTCCCAAAGGCTGTTCATCCACACATCTCTCGTCACTCCCACTGAGACCTTTTGAAAAGAGGGCCAAATCACCCTTCATCAGGATATCCTGATTCAGACAGACAGCTAAGCCGAGATGGCTTTGGTGAACACACTGTGTGGGATGAAATGAGTTCCCCTGTGGTCAGCTGCCCTGTTGCTGTTTAACTGAAACCAGAGGATCTCAGAGTTGCTAAGAGATTGTCACACTGCTGTGGGAAGAATTTACACGATTGGCGCCCTCAGGCAAGTAGTGCTGAATCTGTCAGTATTCAAGACTGTGTAATTTTTTTTAGCTATTTCTTCATTCTAACCTCTGTGGAGTACAGCCTTCTCTCCACACTGACATAGTAGGTATTTATAGCACTGCAAGTTCTAAGCAAAGCAAAGATTGGCTACCAGAGGTGTGGGTTCAAGGACTGACTCCTGGGGCAAAATTGGTAAGAAGACAGACTGTCAGAACTGAGAGTGTGGACAGCTCCAGGGGTTTACAGAAAAAGCATCTGGAAGGAGGTGAGTCAAAGCAATGGCAGAAATGAGGAAGTGTCCCTAGAAACTAGAAGTCGTGATATGTGGGGTCTGAAACTCACTGAGCAGTCCAACAGTGGATTTGCATTAGGAATAAAGATCCAAGTTAAATGGTAGGGCAGAACCAAGATGCAGCACATATGTTGCTCAGTTTGCCCAGCTCCTTCCCCAATAATCAGAAAGTCAACACCAATAGACCCAATTGATGAGGCAGGGAGCTATGCAGTCTCACATGCCTTTGCCACAGACAACTGGATCTCAGATGAACGTCAGACTCAAACACAGCCAATCAAGCAGCTGAGTAACAACCATCTGATTCTCTCTCCTGAGAATTTAAAATAAAAGATACACTGATTGCAGCTGGTTAGATAGTGCTGAGCACTACACCTCTAACGTCATAGAGAACTGGGGCCAGAATCAACGCCACAACTACCTAGAGTCACGTGCAAGCCAGTCTCAGGGGAGCCTTTGAAGGAAGCTGGTGTGCAAAAGAACAAAGATATGCAGACAACAGCAAAGGTGAGAGATCATGTGATCCTAGAGGGAAAGAGAAATGGGGAAAGTGACTATGCTACTTTCAAGTAACTTTCCAGCTCCTAAGAAGTCTAGAGGTAATGTCTTCAGTCCGGTTCTCTCAGATTTCCCGCATCCTCATAATCTAACCTAAAGCCTTGATCCTGCATGGTGCCCCACATTCAGCCTACACCCCACTGTTGTAATGGGAGCTTTGCTCCAAACAGATTCATTGGATTGCAAAGAACACACTCAGGCCACCCTAAGAAACAGTGAATTGCCATAAAGATACCCATGAACATGTCCAGAACCACAGAAACTTCTGAGAACCAAGACAGACTGGGAGTCAGAAGCTCTCTGTCTCTCTGAGTCCCTCACAGTCTGTGTCCTGCTCCATTTTCCTCTCTATACCAACTGGTCTCTTTCCCTCCACTCTGCATAACTTTCCTCTGCTTCAAAGATTCTGCTCCCTCATAGCTTTTGCTTTATAAAGCCTGCTCCAGCCTGCTGGGACCCTTCACGGCCCTATCTTACCTCACAGCTTCTCTTTACAGGTTCCTTCTGCATCACCAGTAATTTCATTTTCTAGTACATCTTCAAAAGAGGGAATAGAATGAGCCCTGCTCATTCTTTTGCACCAGCTCATGGACTGGCCAGTCTCTGGTTTGACTATTCTTAGATCAAAACCCACTCCTTACACAGCCAGCCCCAGCCATTAGGGCAGAGTCCCATAGTATAAAACACAGCAATCTAGACCTGTGCATTTAGACAGGGCTCTGAGCCTGGAAGACACTGTGATGAGCATGTTCCATGCCAGCCCCTCCATGCCATAAATATCCTTGAAATACTCTTTTTAAGAAAAAATTAATTATGTGATAAAGCAATTGATCTTGTGATATTAATAATCATTTTGTAATTTTTTTATTTTCTTCTTTTCAGAAGTTTCCAAATTTCCAAGAAGTAATATATCCTACTTTTATAATCAATACTTTTGCATTAAGTATTAAGAAAACAAATGTAGCATCATTTATACAACAAATATATTGAGCGTCAACCACATACCTGGCTTTATGCTAAATGCTGCAGATATAGCGGTGAACAATAAATGGACTTCTTGTCATGGAACTTGGGTGACTGCATAATGTATCAGCCAAATGAGGACACTTTTGAGGGTGAAAAGGAATGTTATTAATAATCAGATAAGGACAAAACTGGAACTGTGGGCATATGGTGAATGTTTCCAATTATGCATGCCAGCTAACATTTTAACCTTCCTGTGTATGTGAGCAGAGGACTAAGGCTTTAACTCTCCCCTCAAAAATTAATTTCTAAAATCAGAAAATTCAGAGACTATGTCAGGCAGGTACTGGGGATAGGGAAGACTTTAACAGTCCTCTAACTCTCAGCATTCTCATTCTATACATTGGAAAACAGACAGGGTTCCAGTTTAACCAAGAAGGGCCAGAAGAGGGAAGAGGGAGGTAGGGGATAAAGAGGGAGAATTAGTATTTATTGATCACTTATATGTGCCAGCTACAGGGCTGGATATTTTCCATAGGCAATCAAAGTTAATTTTGTGACAATTAGGTGATGCGGTTATTATTATACCCATTCTCCTAACGGAAAAAAAAAAAGGTTCCGAGAGTTTAATTAAGTTGCCCAAGGTAACACATCCAACATTTAGGACTAAAATTTGAACCCAGCTCTAGCTAACTCCAGTACATCAAGCCACTTCTCAACAATTTGAGACCTTAAAGCACTGAAACATTATATATAATTTCCTCTAAAATAAATATGAATAATGATGGGATTGTCATTAAAAGTCAAGTTATAGTGGTCATTTCTTCCACACCATCACTGTTTCAGCTTATACTGTAGAAATGAGCTTAACTGATACTGCTTCTTGGAATATTTCTCATGGTCCTTATGTAGGTGAATTTGCATGTAATTTGAAAATGAGATTCTTGAAGGCAATTAAAGAAAAACTTCTGAAGAATGCAGTTAGCCCAGGGAAAAACATCCAATATGCTGAAAAGCATTTGGAACTAATTTCCTATCAGTTGAGTCAAAAGAGAATAATTCCATTGATATCAGATTTGTTAGAGAGATATGTCAAATTCTGTTTTGACAAATATCATCACAATTCAAATCTCCATTCACTTTAATGGGATTTGACCTCCATCAACTTCTTCCAAAGCATGAAAGTGGAAAAAAGGTAGATTTTGCTGGAATAGTTTTGCTATGTTTGTTTGGGCTTTTCCAACTGTTATAGTTTATGCTTATTGCCAAATGAAAGGCACTCTGGATCAAAAAGTCATAGGACTCTAGAAAACAATTTTTTAAGACATAAAATAAAATCACCTGTACAAGGTTTTTCAGTGCCCTATGTTAGCAAAATTCATTTACAGACTAACATTAAAGAATGTCAAAACACATAAAAATAGCATAGAAAATCATATTGCATCTGTGACTTGTTTTATCTCTGCTTCAGATCAAATCATACATTTCGAACTCATTGTCTTTGGAGGAGCCGCACTGAAGACCCTGCCATTGGAGGACCCCTCTGAAATAGAAAGTCTCTTTTTATCCTCAGATCTCTCTTGAAACAAAAGAACTTCCTAATCACATATTTTGGAAAGTCTGAAATTAAAGTTCAAAATGTGGTCCTTATTGTACTTAAAATGTGAGAGGTGAAGAAACAGAAGAATACAGTTTGATAAGGAAAGAAACTTTCTTTAAGACCTAAATGTTTTGAGTGGTACATAAATAATTGAGTAATTTCATTCACTGTAAAAGGAAAACAAGATCCTTTTGCTACAAACAAGTAACTGATGCATCTATCACAGAACTTGCACTGTTCTTCACCTTTAGACCTCAAGGCTGCAATTCAAACCAGTGTTTTAAAATACTTAGGGTCTTTATTCTCTTTCAGTTTCTTCCATTAGCTGAGAAAAACAATCTCCTTTCATGTTGTGTAGCTGATAACAAAAACTGGCTAGCACAAGAATGCCCTGCTGAATTCACAGTCAGCTTTGCAGAGCTTAATTGTATAGAAATAAATGAAACTACTTACTGCCTCACTGAATTATGGATTTTAGAAACTGTTTAATAAGGAAGAAAACATTTAAGACAGATTCTATTGAATTTTGCAAACACAGAAAACTAACATGAAACAGGAACTGATAACAGATTTTGCTGGGAAAGTTAAATTGTAATTTTATGACCATTTAAAAGCCTAGATATCTTCTCAAGGACAAACCACACAATTATCTATGTGTCAGTTACTTGGACTTGTATAATTATATTTTAAATGGTCAGATCCCTCTTTACCTACAACTTTAGATTTAGAACTTTTGCTATTTCTGTGGCCTTTATTTAGCTCCTGGAATCTAAAGAAGAAAAAAAAAAAAAAAACCACTTTCCAAATATTTGCCACTTCCTCTCCTGCAATTGTTCAACTGTTTAGGAGACTGGATTAGCACCAGAATCATTGCTTATAAACTTCTCAGTGGAAAGTAAACCTCTTAAGACCTAAAATGTATTCATTTTTATATCTTTCAGGACACTTACTGAAGTTCCAGGCACCTCAGAAAGTGTGTTCTAATTGACATGAACTTGTATGGTTAACCCAAAGACTCACAAGACTTCTTATGTTTATTTGTTATTTTTAAATTGCATGTGCACTCAGACTTGCCGAGAGCCCACCAAACGTCACTCAAAAGTGATTAGAGAAAAAAACCAAGCTCGGTCTTCACCCTGCAGCAGTTCCCAGTCCAGTGTGAGAAACAAATAAGGAGACAAGAAATCCTAATAGTGTGTGTGTGTGCACGCTCAGTCACATCTGATGTTTTGCAACCCAGTGGACTGCAGCCCGCCAGGCTCCTCTGTCCATGGAATTTTTCCAGGCAAGAATACTGGAGTAGGTTGCTATTTCCTACTCCAGGAGATCTTCCTGTCCCAGGGATCAAAACCACATCTACTAGTGACAGCTGGGAAGCCCAAATCGTGTGACATACACCAAACATGACAGAAGCATAGGAGGGAAACACTACCTTACTCAGAGGACTCGGAGCTTTAACAGAAGTTTACGTCTAAGTTGAAAGAAGCACAAATAGTGAAAACAGAGAGGAAGGAGATTCTAGGCAAAGTGAAGAGCATACTGCAAAGGTCAAGACTCAAAAGAAAAATCATGTTTTGGGGAACTTCAAACAACTCAGTATGGGTGGCATATAGAGTGTGCGGTAGGTTGGGGCAAAGACAAGACTGAACCACGAGCAAGGGGGGAACCTTTGGAGAGCTTTAGGTACCAGGCTAACTTGTTACATACAGCCCTGGAATAAAAATTGTTGATGCTTCTATGTTCTTTCCCGTTTCAAGGAGCTGAGTTTTACCCTAACCCCCAAGATGGTGTCATTACTAAAGTCAAGAGAAACAAAAGATAATTTGCTTTAAAATCGGGTGATATCATTCAGCAGCTATTCTTGAAGTACTATAGTTTTAGCTTATAGACACAAACACGTTATATACCTTTTTTCTACCTCCACACTGAGAGAGATGGGAATACCAAACCACCTTATCTGCCTCCTGAGAAACCTGTATGCTGGTCAAGAAGCAACAGTTAGAACTGGACATGGAACAACGGATTGGTTCAAAACTGGGAAAGGAGTATGTCAAGGCTGTATATTGTCACCCTGCTTATTTAACTTCTTTGCAGAGTATATCATGTGAAATACTGGGCTGGATGAAGCTCAAGCTGGAATCAAGATTTCTGGGAAAAATATCAATAACTTCAGATATGCAGATGACAGCACCACAATGGCAGAAAGCAAAGAGGAACTAAAGAGCCTCTTGATGACAGTGAAAGAGGAGAGTGGAAAAGCTGGCTTAAAACTCAACATTCCAAAAAGTAAGATCATGGCATCTGGTTCCATCACTTCATGGCAAATAGAAGGAGAAAAAGTGGAAGCAGTGACAGATTTTCTTTTTTGGGGCTCCAAAATCACTGCAGATGGTGACTGCAGCCATGAAATTAGAAGACACTTGCTTCTTGGAAGGAAAGTTATGACAAACCTAGACAGTATATGGACTTCCCTGGTGGCTCAGATGGTAAAGTGTCTGCCTACAATGCGAGAGACCCGGGTTCAATCCCTGGGTTGGGAAGATCTCCTGGAGAAGGAAATGGCAACCCACTCCAGTTTTCTTGCCTGGAAAATCCCATTGATGGAGGAACCTGGTATGCTACAGTCCATGGGGTTGCAAAGAGTTGGACACAACTGAGAGACTTCACTTTCACTTTCAGACAGTATATTAAAAAGCAAAACATCACTTTGCCAACAACAGCCTGTCTAGTCAAAGCTATGGCTTTTCTAGTAGTCATGCACCTCTGTGAGAGTAGGACCAGAAAGAAGGCTGAGCGCCAAAGAATTGATGCTTTAGAACCGTGGTGTTGGAAGAGACTCTTGAGAGTCCCTTGAACTGCAAGGAGATCAAACCATTCTATCCTAAAGGAAATCAACCCTGAATATTTATTGGAAGGACTGATGCTAAAGCTGAAGCTCTAATACTTTAGCCACCTGATGCAAAGAGACAACTCATTGGAAAAGACCCTGATGCTGGGAAAGACTGAAGACAAAAGGGGAAGTCAGAGGATGAGACGGTTAGATAGCATCATAGACTCAATGGACATGAATTTGAGCAAACTCCAGGAGATTTGTAGGATGGAGGAGCCTGACATGCTGCAGTCCATGGCGTCACAAAGAGTCAGACTTAGCGATGGAACAACAACACATATCAGCTTCAACACATGACTGAAAAAAAAGTAGATGGAGATCTCACTCTCTATTTACCATTTTAGAAATGACACATGTCTCTCTCTCTCTCTCTCTCTCTCTCACACACACACAATTTATTCATGCATAGTTCACTTTACTTACAGTCAAATTAGGTCAAAATTAGTCACATGGCCTTCCTAACTGCTAAGGTATCTAGAAGGCAAAAATAGGATACTGATGAGCACATCAAAGCCCAATCCTTGGGCATCCTCTTTCTTACCTGGCAAAACCATTATATACTTTCCTCAAGCAAAAATTATTCTCTCAATAAAAGAAATTCTACCACTAGCTTCAAAATAATTATTTGCTCTCACTTATTATATATATAATACACAGATACAAAGAAAAAAGCAAAATTATTTCTGAGTAATAGGTTTAGGAATTTTTAAATTTTCTTTTGATTAATTTGTATTTCTTGGTTTTTCATAATAAACATTGTTTTTTTATAAAAATAAAAATGTTTTCATGTTTAATATACGTGTGTCTTTCTTGAATAATTCCTGCAAATTCTTATTTTGACGCTAAGATGGGGGCGGTAGAATACGTAATCATTTGGTTATCACTTTTCCAGTCACTCCCAGCAACTGTGGCAATCTTCCTTTTACATTAGAAGTTTCTCTTTAATTTTGCCTTAGAAATGCTACTTGGCATTGACTGGCAAAGCTCCTTGGAATCTAGATTTTCTTGTAAGTTTCCCTTCCCAAACACCATAGCAGCCTCCAGATCAATGTGCCTCAGGCAGATCTAATTAATGTCCTCTCAATTCCTCCCATGGCTAGTTAATGTCAAAAAATGGAAATACAGAAACCATTCAAGGAAAATACTTTTCCCTGACTTCCTCCAATAAACTGTCTGAAGAAGAATATTGTTAAAAATTTGGCAGACAATTCTTTGATTTTCATTTTTTCATCTCATTTCCATGATCTGAAATTTAATCTTCAGAGTACATAAGAAGGTTTTCTCCATCTATGAAAACCCAAGAGTGAGAAGATTGCTCTATTGGAAAAAAAGACCCTAACGGAGCATTGTGGGTGAAGGTACTTATAAAATCTAAGACTTTATACAAAGTTATTGTAAAATATCAGCTATATTACCTGTGCTGTAAACTACATCCCTGTAACTTATTTCTTTTATACCTAGTAGTTTTTAATCTCTTAATTCCTGTCACCTATTATGTCCCTCCCCCACATCTTCTCCCCACTGACAACCAGTAGTTTCTTCTCCGTATCTGTGAGTCCGTTTATGTTTTATTCATTCATTTGTTATTTAGATTCCACATATAAATAAAAACAATAATATTTGTCTTTCTCTGTCTGATTTATTTCACTAGGCATAATATCCTTCAGGTCCATCCAGGTTGTCACAGATGGCAAATTTTCCATTATTTTTATGGTTGAGTAATGTTCCCCCATGTACATATACCACATCTTCTTTCTCCACTAACTTGTTGATGTGTACTTAGGTTGCTCCCATTTCTTGGCCATTGTAAGGATTGCTGCCATGAACATAGGGGTGCATAGATCTTTTTCTAGAGTGTAATGTATAAAAAATCAAATTAGTATGTTATACACCTGAAACTAATATATATCTTACAAATCAACTATACTTCAATTTTTTAATGAAGAAACTGACAGTTTTCCATCAGCAGTACTTGAGTGTCAATTGTTCCACAGCAAGTCTAGTGAGTAGGTAAAGTAGTTTATTGTGGTATCAATATGTGTTTGTACAATAAGCCACTGGTCCTCTGCAATAAATAACAAGCAAATCTTGGTGAAAATGATATTAAAACAATTATCCTGATGTACTGTAATATCAAGGGCTAACAAGGTTGTCAATCACTTCCCTGTATATATTAATAAACCATAAAAAGGCAAAAAAAAACTAAGGCTCTAAATAAATACAAGTTGTTATTACTACATTATATTATATCTAATATTCATTTGTATTTAATATACATGAGTTTTCTAGAAGTTGTTACTTGTGCACCAACTTCTATTTATTTTAATATCATCCTTCAGAATAATGCATTTGTTATTGATTGCCTTTAGTACTGAAATAATAAAGATTTGCATCTACATTTTTAACCTGGAATAAATGAATAGCAGTCTTTCCTAATTGTTTACTTATAATCCAAGTTATTTTTCAAAGCAGATTTTAGAATAGCAAATGCATAAATCTAAATATTCTTTAAAGGTAAAAAATACAGCACGAAGACAAATTTATAAATATTTTAGAGGACTTTTGACACAACTTTATTACCACTGCAATGTTCCCCTACGTATCAGGCAACCATTTCCCTGAACTGAATGTTCTGTCAGATAATGGAGGAATATTCATCGAATTGAAAAGGGCTAGAGAACGACATTAGATTACAACTTTTATATACAGGAGAAGTACATCAAGCAATGCCTTTTCTTCTTTTTATCTGCTTCCCCTTTCCCTTCAGGCAAAAATATAAATGAAAAATGCCTTCTACCTTCAATCAAATACCAAAGATAAAATACCGATTGCTTGCTCGACTGCTTACAATGGAGGTATAACAAATGTTAATCTATTTCTGCAGCCAACAGAGAGGGGAAGTTGGAAAGGGGAGAAAGGGATTAGAAGAGCTTTTCCTCGGTGGCATTTTTGAGACTTCAAAATGCTCTTAGAAGCTACTTAACAACAAAATCAGTTGATCCCATTGTTGTGGCTCAGAATTCTGTTTCAGTATATTGCAGCTGAGTAAGGAGGCTAAGGTCCTGGAGTAGAATTAATGCATTGCCCATGGATATTTCCAAAATGTTTTCATTGTAACACTTTAAAAAAGACCTATGAAAATCCTCTGGCCTGCCACAAGACCTGTGTCTCTGGAGGCAGGCCCACCATGGAGAAAATCAAAGCCCACATCACCACCTCAGAGGATCTAGCTTATTTCTGAAACTCTAATTCTGCCCAGTCTTTAACTGTTCCCCACCCATGCTCTGGCTTTACCCCTCCTCCGTAGTGCAGGAGACATTCTCTCCTTCATCATGGGTTACATATGACTTCCTGTTTCACTATTACAGTTTCTGATTTCACTCCTTTGTTGCAGCCACCAATGCCCAGCCTTGAACACTAACATCCCCTGGGATAACCCTGACCTGCCACCACCATCACCAATGAAGTTTCATATCCTGCTTAGCTACTAGAGCAGAGAGGAAGAAGAAAAGGAATTTGAGAGAACATCTTTCCCCGCTCCTTTGATGGTTAATTTCATGCATCAGCTTTACTGGCCCATGGTGCCTAGCTGTTGGCTCACACACTAGTCTAGATGTTGTTATAAGGGTATTATTTAGATTAACATTTGAATCAGTAGAGCTTGAGGAAAGCAGATTGCCCTCCATAATGTAGGCGGTCCTCATCCAAACAATTGAAGGCCTTCAGGGGAATAGACTGAGGTCCCCTGAAGAGGAAGGAATTCTGCCTACACACTGCCTTCAGATCCAAGACTGCAGTATCAACTCTGGCTCGATTTCCAGCCTGCTGGCCTGTCCTGAAGATTTTAGACTTTCCAACTCCCATGACTGCATGAGTCCGTTTTTATATATATTTCTATTGTTTCTGTTTCTCCAAATGGTTCTGCTTCTTCGAAGTTCCCTGACAAATACACTTCCCCAGCAGCTTTCCCTTCCTTAAAAGGTAGACTTGAACACTCAGGATTCTAATCCCCTCAACGAAGGGATCACCTAAACTTTCAGGGTGTGAGTTGTGAAGCCCAATCATGTAACTTTTCTCTGACCAGGTTTTGAGGCTAACCCACCTTCTAAGGTATCAAGAGAACCCTGCCTTCTCGCCCTGCCACTTCCTCAAACCTAGTGGCCAAGGGGACTTTGGCTCCTCTCCAAACCCAGGGGGACCCTGTGTTTCTCTCTCCTTTTGGTGACTACTCCTGAGGAGAAACAGCTTTTCCTTTTAATAAGACTCTGTCATCTGATAGACCATAGCACTAATGGGTAGGCCACTTCTGGACTTGTGCCTGTATCCACTACTTACTTCATGATGATTGAACCTCAATACAGACAGGGTTTTCTTCAAGCTTCCGGAAAGGAAGATTCCCAATAGGTATTATAAGGTGAAATTGTACACGATTCCATTTATCTGCCTCATGGAACAAGAGTTTGGACAGGAGAAAAGACCCAAATTCTACCCCCTGAGACTTTTCATTCTTTCTAGCTCTTTAAACTCTGAGTTGTTCTCTGCAGGCATAAATCAAACTCTAAGATCATCTAAACTCTTCAGTAGTCACCCCGAGTCCTGACTCTCCAAACTAGGATAAATCTTCCCCATCCACACCCTTCCCATGTGATCTTAGTGTATTTCATCGTCACCTTTCATCTTTCGAAAGTCAAACCAGCTTTTCATATGCTTTCTCCTTTATCTTTCTCCATTCTCCCTTCACCAATTTTCCCTTTTTTCTTTGGTCTCTCTCTGGTATTGGATTTGACCTGAATTATTTCAACAACTGCATTTTCCTTCTATGTCACGCTTGCTCTACAGACCAAATCTCAACATATTTCTCCATTCACTATATTCTGGATTGTTTTTCTATTATACTTTTTTCTCATATGTCCATGAGTTCATGGGAAAACTAGGAAAGCCTGAATTACAAGTATCTAATTGGCTTACCTACTTCATTCATATTTATTACCTTTACTCATATAAAAACGGCACCAAAATTCTCCAGGAAATTAGCTCTGCTACCCCCAAAGTACAAGGAAGAAATTGTGTGAGATTCCCGGAGAGATGTAAAGTCATTATCATGGTAACTTGGAAATAACCAGCTACAACTGCTCCACTGAGGCCAAAGACTTGGCTAACTACCGCTGCTTAATTAATCCAAGACACTCTAACTGAATGCCCAACTGTTGTGAAAATAATCACTAAATAACCAAAAGGTCATCTAGAAGCCAAGAGAATAGCACTTAGGCCTGCCTACAGAAACAGAGATTGAATTCCTCCCTTCTGGCTTCCTTCATGTCTACCGCAAAGTTGGCTACCCTAAGAAGAAAGGGAAGGAAAAAGATCTCTGAACAGAAGAGCTTTGACCAAAAATCAGGCTCTCCCAAGAGAGGGAGCCACATTCCCTGGAAAAGATACAGCAGCCCATGAATCATGAAACAGAAAGAATGATCTGTCAGTAACTAGTGTCTTGGGATGAAAAGGAAGGATATCCTGGGTAACTACCCTGACAAAATGTAATGGAGGCGCCCTCACAAGGCTAAAGTAGAGTTACCGTCCAGCAATGCAAAACAACGTTTAAGAATGTGAGTCATAGAGGTGGCCTGAGTTCAAATCCCGACTCCCCGTTTTACCAAATGTGTCATCTTGCTGAGCTAATCTAACTAAGCCTGAGTGTCCCTACCTGTAAAGCAGGAGTAACCATAGCATTGTGATGAGAATTAAATAATAGCATCCAAATTAAGTACTTCATTAAGTAAGTATTTGATTAAATTACACATGGTAAATGTTTTTAAAATCATGACTAATTATCATGTATGAAAGCACCAACCACTTAAAAATTTGGAAAACAATTGCACCATCACAAGAAGTCTTAGATTTTGAGATACTCAAGGATCAAGCAAGAAATTAAAAGAACTGGATGACCAGTAGCATTAGTGTTTTTATCCCAAGTAATGGTAAGAAATTTGAAAAATAAACGAGGAAACAGAATCCAGGAAGTGAGCAGCTGATATTAATAGACAGTGTCAGAGAATGGGTTTGGGATTCCTGAATGATTGTTTAAGGTCTCAGAACAGACACCTGGCTGGGGATAGGGCTGGTGTATGGGAACATCTACTGTCTATCAACAGGAGAATGAATAAACAAAAGGGTGGCCTATTCATGTAAAAAATGAGATACTACTCACAATTTAAAAAATAATTAAGTACTAAACACACAATATATAGATAAATCTCAAAAACACTATGAGTTAAACAAAGCCAATTACAGAAGTATACACCGCATGATTCCATTTTTATGAAGCTCTAGAAGAGACAAAACTAATATAATGATGACAGAAAACCAAACAGTGGTTTGGCTCTGTGACGGGGTGGGAGGGGAGGGATTGACAGGAAGAGGCCACTTGGGGAGGGATGGAAATGTTCTACATCTTGCTTTGGTGGTGATTTACCAAAATTCATTGAACTGAACTATGTGATTGTTTTACTGTATCTTAATTATCACTTAGGAACAACATAGTGAAAGCAAAATAAACACATTTCAGATTAACAAACACAGAGTTTACCATTCAGAGGCCCTCTTTGAAAAATGTACTAAAAGATGTCCCTCATGAGAAAGAAAATTAATGAAGAAATGAAAAAATGAGAGCAAAGAAACAAAGAAACTGGGGGTGCATCAACTGTATAAAAGATGCCAAAAATATTCACTAATCTTGTGTGTTTGTATTTCAAAAGGCAGAATTAAACACTATACAGGGCTACCCAGGCAGTGCTAGTGGTAAAGAACCTGCCTGCCAACACAGGAGACGTAAGAGACATGGGTTCAATCTCCAAGTCAGGAAGATCCCCTGGAGGAGAGCATGACAACCCCTCCAATATTCTTGCCTGGAGAATCCCACAGACAGAGGAGCCTGGTTGGTTACAGTCCATGGGGTCATAGAAAGTCAGACATAACTAAAGTGACTTAGCATGCACAAACACTATACAATAATAAGATGAAAGGCAGGAGCTACTGCTTTTTTCATGAAAAGAGCAGAAATAATGATTAAATTTAGACTTTTTAAGTCAAGTATGCATGCAAAAAGGAATAATGGCACCTAAAATGGTATCACAATGTACAACTTGTGGAGTGTAAGGTGATGTAGAAAGCTGAAGTAAAAAAAGTGAAAGTGTTAGTCACTCAGTCATGTCCGACTCTTTGTGACCCATAGACTATAGCCACCAGGCTCCTCTGTCCATGGAATTATCCCAGCAAGAATACTGGAGCAAGTAGCCATGCCTTTCTCCAGGGGATCTTCCTGACCAGAGATCGAACCCAGGACTCCTACATTGCAGACAGATTCTTTACCATCTGAGCCACCAGGGAAGTCCTATAGAAAGGTACACAGAGCTAAAGAACACTCAATGAATCTAATAGACACAACCAAACACATATGCAAATACACAAACACATACACACACACACAAATGAGTGAGAGAATGAAAAATCAAAGAAATATTGTAATCATAAAGTACAAAATAAAATGGTGGCAATAGAGACATCAGTAATGACAAAAAACATACATACAATACACTCATCAGTGTTATACTGGTTTTTAAACATGTGCACTCTCCAATTACATACTGCTTCCACCTAAACATAATACCAAAAAGATTAAAAGAAGAGAGGTGCAAAATTATACAATGGGCAAATCCTAATAAAAATAAAATCAATATGGTCATATTAAATCAGACAAAAATAGATTCACAGGAGAAAACATATGATGAAAAATGTTATTATGTAGTAACAAAGTAAATAATTTTTCTGAAATATATAATAATACTGAATCTGTATAATAACATAGCTTCAAAATATATAAAGCAAAACAAAAAACTCACAGGGAGAAATGAATAAATTCACAATCATTAGGGAAAGATTTTAATATATTGTACTAACTGCTGCATAAAAAGTTAATAAATTTTCTCAAATGCACTGTAATGCATGTCCTACACCAAAAATTAAAGAATAATTTAACACAAAAAATTAATTTATTTTAACAAAAAAGTTTATTTTCAATTGCACATGAATGAATTACCAAAATTTGACTAAGTACTTGCTTACAAAGCAAGATTCAATAAATTTAAAACTTTCTGTAGCATACAGACCACATTTTGTGACAAAAGTACTAAAATATTAGAAATCAACAGTTCAAAAATCCTAAAGTGAAGTGAAAGTGAGGTCGCTCAGTCGTGTCCAACTCTTTGGGACCCCATGGACTTTAGCCCACCAGGCTCCTCCATCCATGGGATTCTCCAGGCAAGAGTACTGGAGTGGGTTGTCATTTCCTTCTCCAGGGGATCTTCCTGACCCAGGGATCAAACCCAGGTCTCCCACATTGTAGGCAGACGCTTTACCATCTGAGCCACCAGGGAAGTCCTAAAGTATCTCATAAATCATCTACAAGACCAGGGATAAATCAGAAAGAAAATTATCACCATTCAAACCTGAGGCAATAAAAGTACTACATATCAAAACTGATGTATGCAAATAGCAATACTCAGTACTTTGGGTCAATTGAAGTCTTAAATGCATATATTAGAAAAAAAATCAAAAAGTTACGACTTTAGCATCTAAGTCAAAAAATCAGAAAATGAAAAATAGTAAACCTGTATGAAGGAGCAATAGAAAGGAAACACAAACTAGAAATTTATCATGTAGAAACAAAAATATAAGTAAAGAGGGTCAGCAGAACCAAAACCTTTGCAAAGACAGAAAATAAGCCAGTCCTCTGGCAAAGTACAAATTAGCCTTACTAGACATAAAAACTCCATCCAACTAGTCCATCCTAAAGGAAATCAGTCCTGAATATTTATTGGAAGGACTGGTGCTGAAGCTGAAACCCCAATACTTTGGCCACCTGATGCGAAGAACTGACTCATTGGAACAGACCCTGATGCTAGGAAAGATTGAAGGCGGGTGGTGGGGGAGGAGGGGGCGGAGAAGAGGAGGACAGAGGATGAGTTGGGTAGATGGCATCACCAACTCAATGGACATGAGTTTGAGTAAACTCCAGGAGTTGGTGATGGACAGGGAGGCCTGGCGTGCTGCAGTCCATGCGGTCACAAAGAGTCAGACACAACTGAGCAACTGAACTGAACTGACTAAACTGAGACATAAAAAGGGCTTCCCTGGTGGCTAAGGTGGTAAAGAATCCACCCACAATTTGGGAGACCTGGGTTTGATTCCTGGGTTAGGAAGATCCCCTGGAGAAGGGAACAGATACCCACTCCAGTATCCTGGCCCGGAGAACTCCATGGACTGTATAGTCTAGGTGGTTGCAAAGAGTTGGACACAACTGAGCAACTTTCACTTTCAGACATTAAAAAAGATATATAATTGCATCTGGTCTCATCACTTCATGGCAAATAGATGGGGAAACAATGAGAGACTTTATTTTCTTGGGCTCCAAAATCACTCCAGATGGTGACTGCAGCCATGAAATTAAAAGATGCTTGCTCCTTGGAAGAAAAGCTATGACCAACCTAGACAGCATATTAAAAAGTAGATGCATTACGTTGCCAACAAAGGTCCATCTAGTCAAAGCTGTAGTTTTTCCAGTGGTCATGTATAGATGTGAGAGTTGGACCACAGAGAAAGCTGAGCACTGAAGAATTGGTGCTTTTGAACTGTGGTGTTGGAGAAGACTTTTGAGAGTCCCTTGGACTGCAAGGAGGTCAGATCCAGTCAATCCTAAAGGAAATTGGAAGGACTGATGCTGACACTCCAATACTTTGGCAACCTGATGCAAAGAACTGACTCATTGGAAAAGACCCTGATGCTGGGCAAGATTGAAGGCAGGAGGAGAAGGGGACGACAGAGGATAAGATGGTTGGATGGCATCACCGGCCCAATGGACGTGAGTTTAAGCAAGTTCGGGAGTTGGTTATGGACAGGGAGGCCTGGTGTGCTGCAGTCCATGGGGCGGCAAAGAGTCAGACACGACTGAGCAACTGAACTGACTGATAACTGAAGTGAAATGAAAGTTTCTAAGTTGAGTCCAACTCTTTGTGACCCCATGAATTATACAGTCCATGGAATTCTCCAGGCCAGAATACTGGAGTGAGTAGCCATTCCCTTCTCCATGGGATTTTCCCCAACCCAGGGATCTAACCCTGGTCTCCCGCATTGCAGGCGGATTCTTTAACAGCTGAGACACCAGGGAAGCCCCTATATAATTACAGATACAATAAAAATTTAAAGCATCTTAAGAGAATGCTTGAACAACTTGATGCCAATAAATTTGAAACTTAGAAAGGCATGCATTTAAAAAGAAAAAAAGCTTGAATCACCAAACTTTCTCATAAAAAAATATGGAAAACCTAAACAGACTTATGATTGTTAAAGCTGAATCTGTGATTTAAAAACCTATGCTCTCCCCCTCCTCCAAAAAAAGTGGGGCCACAATGATTGTACAGATAGATATCAAACTTGCAAAGAACAAATATTTCCTAACCTATGTAAATGTTTCCAAGTATTTAGAAAGGAAAAGCTCCCCAACTCATTATATAAAGCTCTATAATACTTAGTGCCCAAAATGGAGGAGGATGACACAAAAAGTGAAAATTACAGCTCAAGCTCACTTGTGAACACAGATGTCAAAGTCTTAAATAATTTTTTTAGCAATCAAATGCAGTGAAGTATTTAAAAACAAATACCCCATGACCAAGGAGGGCTTATTTCAAGAATGCAGTGAGGATTTAGTATTAGAAAATCAATAAAAGTAATAAACAACCCTAATAGAAAAAAAGAGACAACCCATGTGATAATCTCCAAAGATGCAGAAAAAGAACAGATGAAATTATATTGACTCAAGTAAAAACTCTTAGCAACCAGGACTGGGAGAGAACTTTCTTTATATGATTAAGGGTATCTACCCCAAAAATGTCAACAAATATTGTGCTGAGTAGTGCAATGTTCAAAGTGTTCCATTTTAAGGAATAAGGATGCCATTTAGGACTGATTGTATTCAGCATTTTCCTGAAGGTCCTAGCTAAAGCAAAAAGACCAGGGGAGAAAAAAGACGTAATGATTGGGCAGGAAGAATCAAAACTGTCGTTATTCACAGATGATATAATTGTCTACATGGAAAAAAATCCATGAGATTATATTTTAAAACTATTAAAAGCAATAAGAGCTTGGTGGATACAAAATAATATACCAAAATCAATAATATCTCTATACACCAGCAACATCCAATTTAAAAATATAGAAATCACATTGGTCACAGTAGCAACAATATCTTCTATTTATAAGGTATGTAAGCACAACACTAACAAAATATATTAATTAATATTATAGAAATTGTATAAAATTTTATTGAAGGATATAAATTTTTAAAACCTGGAAAGAGAAGTGAAAAATGCAGCAAATTCATGGGTAAGAAAGATTCACTATTTTAAAGATAGCAATTCTCTCCAAATTAATCCATTAAGTCAATACATTCCAGTCAAAACTTCCTAGAAGTTTCTTCATAGACCTCATCAAGCTGATGCTAAAATTCATGTAGAACAAGTAAGGACAAAGAAGAACCAGGAAAATTTTGAAGGAAGTAAATGAAAGGGGAAATATAATATCTCACATTGTAGGAGATAATAATGTCAGATCACAGGGCAGGGTGACTGCGTTTGTGCTTGGTCACTCAGTCATGACTGACTGACTGTGATCCTTTGGACTGTAGCCCACCAGGCTCCTCTGTCCATGGGATTTCCCAGGCAAGACTACTATAATGGGTTGCCATTTCCTCCTCCAGGGGATCTTCCCAACCCAGGAATCAAACCCGAGTCACCTGTGTCTCCTGCATCTGCTGCGTTGCAGGTGAATTCTTTACCCGCTGAGCCATCAGGGTTAGGTGAGAGAGTAGACAATTGGAACAGAGCAAGAGCCTTGAAACAGACCTGGGTTTATGTATTGGAACTTAGTATGTGATGAAACAGGCCTTAAAACTAGCAATTAGAACCTTACATGAAACAAATGACTGGTTCAAAATTGGGAAAGGAGTACAACAAAGCTGGATATCGTCAGCCTGTTTATTCAACTTATTCGCAGAATGTTGTTGTTCAGTTGCTCAGTTATGTCCGATTTTTGTGACCCCATGGACAACACCACACCAGGCTTCCTTGTCCTTCCCTATCTCCTGGAGTTTGCTCAAACTCATGTCCATTGAGTTGGTGATGCCATCCAGCCATCTCACCCTCTGTCACCCCCTTCTGCTCCTGCCCTCAATCTTTCCTAGCATCAGAGTCCTTTCCAATGAGTTGGCTCTTGATATCAGGTGGCCAAAGTTTTGGAGCTTCAGTTTCAGCATCAGTCCTTCCAATGAACATTCAAAGTTGAATATAAGGATTGACTGGTTTGATCTCCTTGCAGTCCAAGGGACTCTCAAGAGTCTTCTCCAGCACCACAGTTCAAAAGCATCAATTCTTTGGCTCTCAGCCTTGCTTATGGTCCAACTCTCACATCTGTACATGACTATTGGAAAAACCACTGCTTTGACTATACAGATCTTTGCAGGCAAAGTGAAGTATCTGCCTTTTAAGAGGCTGTCTAGGTTTGTCATAGCTTTTCTTCCAAAGAGCAAGCATCTTTTAGTTTCATGGCTGTAGTCACCATCTGGAGTGATTTTGGAGCCCAAGAAAATAAAGTCTCTCGTTGTTTCCATTGTTTCCCCATCTGTTTGCCATGAAGTGACGGGACCAGATGCCATGATCTTAGTTTTTTGAATGTTGTTTTGAGCCAGCTTTTTCAATCTTCTGTCTCACTTTCATCAAGAGTCTCTTTATTTCCTCTTCACTTTCTGCCACTAGAGTGGTATCATGTGCATATCTGACATTGTTGATATTTCTCCTGTCAATCTTGATTCCAGCTTGAGCTTCTGGTCCCATCACTTCATGGAAAATAGATGGGGGAACAATGCAAACAGTGATAGACTTTATTTTCTTGGGCTCCAAAATCACTGCAGATAGTGACTTCAGCCAAGAAATTAAAAGATGCTTGCTCCTTAGAAGAAAAGTTATGACAAACCTAGACAGTGTATTAAAAAGCAGAGACATTACTTTGCGGACAAAAGTCCATATAGTCAAAACTATGATTTTTCCAGTAGTCATGTATGGATGTAAAATTTGGAGCATAAAGAAGGCTGAGTGTTGAAGAATAGATGCTTTTGAACTCTGGTGTTGGAGAAGACTCTTGAGAATCCCTTGGACTGCAAGGAGATCAAACCAGTCAATCCTAAAGGAAATCAACTCTGAATATTCATTGGAAGGACTGATGCTGAAACTGAAGCTCCAATACTTTGGCCACCTGATGTCAAGAGCCAACTCATTTGAGAAGACCCTGATGCTGGGAAAGATTAAGGGCAGGAGCAGAAGGGGATGACAAAGGATGACATGATTGGATGACATCACCAACTTAATGTACATGAGTTTGAGCAAACTCCGGGAGATGGTGAAGGACAAGGAAGCGTGGTATGCTGCTGTCCATGGGGTCACAAAGAGTCAGACATGACTGAGCAACTGAACAACAACTCTTTTCTCAACACCATGTGTAGTCAGCCACCTCTGGAATTAATCTAGCTTCCCTGGTAGGCTAACACTCCGCTGTGGATAGACGGGAAACCCCTCACTGGAAAGGAAGATCTCTGCCATTGAGAGTGTGATGAAGCCACTATGATTTGGCCTTTGGATTAGGATCCAGAAACCCCTGAGCTCAAATCCCACTCTCTCAGTGCTGGGTTACTTTTGGGCAAGTTAACCACCCTCTCTGGGCCTCCATTTCTTCATCCTCAAAATGGGCATAACAAGAATACTTGCTTCACTGGGTTACTCTGAAGTTTAAATAGTACGATGTTACTATTTAAACAAAGTCATTCTGATGGCATAAGAATTTGAAAATTACTGGGTTCAAATAATCAGGAACACCTGAAAAGCTGAAGTCAATTAGTCTCCTCCCTTCCATCGACTGCACAGAGGAGGGCAGGGTGGACACAAGAACAAAATTAGCATACTCTCTTTTTTAACTTTGGCTGTGCTGGGTCTTTGTTGCGGTGTACAGCTTTTCTCTAGTTGTAGCATAAGGGCTCACCTGTTTCGTGGCATGTGGGATCTTAGTTCCCAGACCAGGGATTGAACCCGTGTCCTTGCATTGCAAGGCAGATTCTTAACCACTGGACCACCAGAGAAGTCCCAAAATTAATATACTTTTAAAGAAAAGGAAGAGGAATGAATGCTGGGAAAGAAGACATATATATGCTAACAGTCCTTGACTATTTACTACAAACCACTGGGTTAACCATTTTGCAAATGTTATGTAACAACCAATAAGACAGGCAGTATTTTTGCCCATGTAACAAGTGCAAAAATTGAAGCACAGAGGGTCCACACGACTTGCCCAAGATCACAATATAACCAGTGACAGGGTTGGATTTTCATCAAGCTAGACTCCAGAGATTGCCTTCTAAACTAAACCATGTGTGTGCTTTTTTTTCTTTAGGTGCAGCCTTTATTTTTTTAATTAATTAATTTTAATTGGAGGCTAATTACTTCACAATATTGTGGTGGTTTTTGCCGTACATTCACATGAATCAGCCATGGGTGTACATGTGTTCCCCATCCTGAAACTCCCCTCCCATCCCATCCCATCCCATCCCTCAGGGTCATTCCAATGCACCAGCCCTGAGCACCCTGTCTCATGCATTGAACCTGGACTGGCAATCTATTTCACATATGATAATATACAAGTTTCAATGCTGTTCACTCAAATCATCCCACCCTCGCCTTTTCCCACCAAGTCCAAAAGTCTGTTCTTTACATGTGTCTCTTTTGCTGTCTCGCATATAAGGTCATCGTTACCATCTTTCTAAATTCCATATATATGCATTAATATACTGTATTGGTGTTTTTTTTTCTGACTTATTTCGCTCTGTATAATAGGCTCCAGTTTCATCCACCTCATTAGAGGTGTATTGTGTATATGTACCATTGTACTCATCCATTGTGTATATGTACTGCAGCTTTCTTATCCATTCATCTGCGGATAGACATCTAGGTTGCTTCCATGTCCTAGCTGTTGTAAACAGTGCTGCGATGAACATTGGGGTACATGTGTCTCTTTCAATTCTGGTTTCCTTCATGTGTATGCCCAGCAGTGGGATTGCCGGGTCGTATGGCAGTTCTATTTCCAGTTTTTTAAGTAATCTTGTGTGGGCTTTTCTTTTCAAAGTTTCTCTACTTGCAAAACAGAGGACTAGCTCCAGATTGCTGGTAAGCCTCATGCTGCCGGGAGGAAGCCAGCTTCTTTGGTGACATTGTACCCTGCCTCACTTTACAAATAAGGAAACAGATTAAGGATGAAGCGAAGAGAAGTTAAAATACTTCCCTAAGTCAATGAGTCTGCTGGCACCACAACCAGAACTTGAAATCCACTTTTCTTAGAGTAAGAAGATTTATGATATCTGTTAAATGTACATCTGTCTTAGCATTTGGGGATATTTATCCCCTTTTTTATTTCATTTAAGTTGTTGTTAAACCTGGAGTTTTAAGCAATTCAAGTATTAGCAGCTTCTTGACTGAGTAGAAACTGCTGAAAAGATCCTAAATGAGCAGTTCACTCAGGGAGGAAAGGTCTTCTACTTCCTTCTTAAACCCTCTGAAAAATTGCCGTCTGTGCTATGGTAGCAGCTGTTCGATTCTCATATTTGACTCCATAGGGAGTCAACTAACTTTGGGTTCCTTTTTTAAAAATTGGAAATCAATGTCAAATCCAGTGATGGAGAAGGCCAATGAAGCCCTTTTGTTCATATTCCCTAGCTACAGGGCACAGACACTCTTCCCTTCACCAGCATTGATCTGAAAGCAGACAATTGTCTGCAATTCTTATGTTGGCGTACCGAGATCCTTCAAGTACTCTGAGGCTGGCATAGGCTGGACTTGCTTTAGACTAGAAAAAAAGAAATCAATATTTCTTTCTAAAAGTTTTACTTGGGGCAGTGTTCAGAAGCCTTCTTATTTCTGCTGCTTTGGTCAAAATGACTGAAAGATTCAGTATGAGACATACACTCTGTTCTCTGTAATTTGCTGCCTTAAATTTCTAAATTGAGCAAAAATGGGCAAAGAGTTAACACTATCAGTTAGGCTAAGGAAAGTCAGCAGAATGACTGCTTCTTTTCAAATTATCACCCTTTGTGATGTGGGTACCTAGTGTACTATTTGATCATTTTCTGTTTTTATGGCACTGTCTTTCATCTTTCTCCTTCTTTGAGGTAGACTGAAAGATGGGTTCCGATTCTCCACCCTTCCCTTGCCAAGGCCTCACAATGGCCTGATATATTTCCTGCCCTTCATGTTGGGCTGTACTTTGTGGCTTGCTTTCTTCACTGGCAGAGGAAGGGAGAGCCCAAAGCCTAGACATGAATTTTTCTGATGGCCATCTTGTTCCTCTGCTGTCGCCACAAGAAGAACTGGAACTGGATGGCTCCAAGGAGGATGAGAGGCAGGTTAAACCCATCTAGCCTAGACCTTCAGTGAGAAGAAAGCCACTCCAGCCACTGCAGCCTGACAGGTAACACTCAGCTGAGACCAGTGCACGTGAGCCAACCTCCACCTAATCTACTCATTCATGAGCTTACTGTTGTATGCTACTGAGACTTTATGCTGCATCGATGTAACAATAGTTAACTGGAACACTCTATATTTTTACTTTTTATTTTGTATTGGTGTATAGCCCACTGACAATGTTGTGATTGTTTCAGGTGTACAGCAAAGGGACTCTGCCTTACATATACATGTATCCATTCTCCCCCAAACTCCCCTCCCATCCAGGCTGCCACAGAGCATTGAGCAGAGTTCCCTGTGCTCTACAGGAGGTCATTTTGGTTATCCATTTTTAAAATAGTAGTATGTACATGTCCAGAACACTCTTTTAAAAGAAAATCAGATAATTACATGCATAAATAAGCCTATGAGAAAGCATGATAGCTTTTGAAACACACATACAGAAAATAGTCAGATTCATGAAATTTTCCCCTTTGGAAATGATCCATTCATTATTTTGGTGCTGCCTTCTTCCAAAAAAATTTGGGGAAATGCTTTTAAGAATTGGTTTCTTAATCTATAGCACACACACACACATAAAAATCTATAGCAGATTTTGGATTGTCCTCAGTAACAGAAACCCTTCATACTTTGAAAAATACTTTTTTTTTTTAAGCTAGAAGACATTAGGGTGTATTTTAATTTCTTCAGAATCAACCAGAATTATTTTAATGCTTAGACTGGAGAAAATAACATAAGTATAGTTTAGATGATTAAAATAAAATATTTTACATCAAACTCACAACCATAACTCAATTGTCATTCTGATGTATTCGATATCTTTTTTCCTCAAATGCATATGTTTTTCTAATGTTCTACAAAAGCTCTTTTCCAAGATGAGATATGTTTCTTGTTACAAGTTTGTAATGTGAGACTTGAACTGAAAATAAATATCTGGTATCAACTGCAATCATTTATAAAATATCTCTGGCCATGAGTCTATATATATGTGTGTGTGTGTATATATATATATATATATATCTTTATTTATGCTAATTGCAGCTTCCAAATGTGTGCCAATAAAATTGTCATTCATATATCTCTCTGCTTCCTCTGAAATAAATAAGGAGTAAGAAGACAGTGGCAGGAAAATTCAAGAGATAGAAGAATTAGAAGGTATGATTCAGAAGTGTAAAAACCAAGAACCTAAATGGGGGGCTTAACTAGATCTGTCAACACAAGGACATGGTGCATATTTGGTGAAACTTGGAATGAAAGCATTCCCTACTTTAAGCCAATTCCAGAAAGAACCTCTTGATGAAAGTGAAAGAGGAGAGTGAAAAAGTTGACTTAAAAATCAACATTCAGAAAACTAAGATCATGGCATCTGGTCCCATCACTTCATGACAAATAGATGGGGAAACAATGGAAACAGTGACAGACTTTATTTTGGGGGGACTCAAAAATCACTGCAAATTGTGACTGCAGCCATGAAAATAAAAGATGCTCCTTGGAAGAAAAGCTATGACCAACCTAGACAGTATATTAAAAAGCAGAGACATTACTTTGCCAACAAAGGTCCGTCTAGTCAAAGCTATGATTTTTCCAGTAGTTATGTATGGATGTGAGGGTTGGACTATAAAGAAAGCTGAGTGCAGAAGAACTGATGCTTTTGAGGTGTTGGAGAAGACTCTTGAGAGTCCCTTGGACTGCAAGGAGATCCAACCAGTCCATCCTAAAGGAAATCAGCCCTGAATATTCACTGGAAAGACTGATGCTAAAGCTGAAACTCCAATACTCTGCCCACCTGATGGGAAGAACTGACTCGTTGGAAAAGACCCTGATGCTGGGAAAGATTGAAGACAGGAGGAGAAGGAGACGACAGAGGAGATGGTTGGATGGTATCACCGACTCAATGGACATGAGTTTGAGTAAATTCCGGCAGTTGGGATAGACAGGGAAGCATGGCCTGCTGCAGTCCATGGGGTCGCAAAGAGTAGGACACAACTGAGCAACTGAACTGAACTGACCTGGTTGTCAGGCTTCAGTCTATCAAGAGCATTATATTCCTTCACAAAGCAATATCCCAGCTTGATAAAAACTTTTGGTGTCAGTAAAAATCTAGAATTTGGATGGGGTCCAAGTTCTGACACACTTATTTACTGCCATCACACTGTGGTTCTTCCAGGCCATGGCCATATTTTTGTGCAGACAGTCCCAGTTCTTTGCCTCCCATTCCAAGGAATGACACTAATGCCCAAAGATGAGTCATAATCAACAAATATGACAAGCCATATTTCACAAATATCTTTATTTAGCACCCAGTGGAACATCTTATGGAAATGAACTTGTGATAAACTTTTATGTATAACTGAATGTTTTCTTGTCAGTTTCTTTAACAATTTATCCTAATCTTTACACAGAGTTATTATTATGGTATTCCTACAAGCTTTTTTCCTTTCTTTAACATAATATTTGTTTGTAAGCATATAACTGCATATATTTAACAACTGCTCAATATTTCACAATTAATGACATCACATTTATTTAGTCATTGTCTTACAATGGGATATTTAGGTGTTTTTTTTTTTATAAATAATACTGAAAGTAACATACCAGTGCATATAAATTTCCCCTTTTATACTAATTTCTTGTAAAAGATTCCTAGATATGGAACTATTAGATCAACAGTTGTGAACACTTTTAGGGCCCTTTGTACATAGTAAGGAGCTTCCCAGATAGGCTCAGTGGTAAAGAATCTGCTTGCCAATGCAGGAGATGCAGGAGACTTGGGTTCTATCCATGGGTCAGAAAAATTCCCCAGAGGATGAAATGGCAACCCACTCCAGTATTCTTGCCTGAAAAATTCCCTGGACAGAGGAGCCTGGCTGGCTACAGTCCATGGGGTCACAAAGAGTCAGACATGACTTAAGCGACTGAGCTCGCACACATACAGTGAAATGCTGTTTTCTAAAAGGTTATGCTATTTTCACTGGAGTGAAGAATACCAATTTCACTAGTGTTACAAGTATTAGATATTATCATTTAAAAATCATTTTGCTGATATAATAGGCAAGTTACCTCTTTATATTTTCAAAGCAGTGTTTATTTGATTATAGGCAGATAGACTATTTTCCATGTTTATTTGTAGTTTTATACCATGTTTATTCACACACTAGTAAAGTAATGCTCAAAATTCTCCAAGCCAGGCTTCAGCAATATGTGAACCGTGAACTTCCTGGTGTTCAAGCTGGTTTTAGAAAAGGCAGAGGAACCAGAGATCAAATTGCCAACATCCGCTGGATCATGGAAAAAGCAAGAGCT
>NW_011495079.1:2376240-2394075 GCF_000754665.1 Bison bison bison
CAGGATCCAACCAGTCCATTCTGAAGGAGATCAGCCCTGGGATTTCTTTGGAAGGAATGATGCTAAAGCTGAAACTCCAGTACTTTGGCCACCTCATGCAAAGAGTTGACTCATTGGAAAAGACTCTGATGTTGGGAGGGATTGGGGGCAGGAGGAGAAGGGGACGACAGAGGATGAGATGGCTGGATGGCATCACTGACTCGATGGACGTGAGTCTGAGTGAACTCCGGGAGTTGGTGATGGACAGGGAGGCCTGGCGTGCTGCGATTCATGGGGTCGCAAAGAGTCGGACACGACTGAGATCTGTTCTGATCTGACCATGTTTATTTGCTAGTAATCTTTTCATGGGTTTTTTTCTGGTTTTATATTTAGTAAAGAAAGGATACCAGCTAAAGGATTAGTGACTTGCTGGGGGTTAGGAGATGAGCGGGTAGGCAGACTCAAAATAAAGAGATTATAAAGAATCATCTTTACCAATAAATACATCAAAGATGTTCCCACCTCCAAGATGTTCTTTGAAAACTGTAGCTTAAGGGATAATAGGGGAAACTGTGTTAAATGCATCGAATATGCTAGACCTAACAGACAACTGGAAATAAACAATGTACTTGGAGTAAATAATAATAGCAACATAAGACTTTTTGAACCAATCAAAAATGACAGTGTGGTGCAAATGAACAAAAAGTACAAGTTGTGACTAAACTTGGTGTCTGTACTAAGAACCTGCCTGGGGGCACCCAGCACATCAATACTCAGGAGAACCTGGGCCTTGCAAGGTTAAACTCAGTCTATATTTGGGAACAATGGCATTTAATGGTGTCCTTAGACCCACAAACTAGATATGACCCCTGTTGAGGACAATGACAAGATGGGTATATAGTAGAGTGGTTAAGGGATGAAGATTTGCTCTTGATCTCTATGACCTTCTAGCTGTGTGACCTTGAAAACATGACTTCCTCTCTCTAACCCTCCATTCCGCCTATGAGACTTGACTAACTGCACTTCTCTCCAAAGACTGTGAGAATTCAATACGACAGAGCTTGGAAACTGCTTAGCTCAGTTCCCAGCCCTGATTTAGCTCTCAGCAAATCTGATTTTCTAAGCAATTATTGTTAATTGCCCGTAAAAGAATTGTCTACATGAATGATATTTTAGAACCCTTTAATAGACTAAATGAGACAAAGAATAGGGAGTTACTTAAACCCATGTTTGCCAGGTTTGGACTTGAACATTTGATTTGACCAGCTTGCCTGGCCCCCATGTCATGCATCCAGCACCCAAAAAGAGCACATCTATGGCAATTTGAGATTATTCCCAGCCTGTTCTGAATTTTACAACAATGAGAGTTATAGTTTAGTATTAATCTACTAATGTGAATTTAATAATAATGCAACTAATGTAGCTATTATATATAATATTATTATAGAGATCTCTTCAAGAAAATTAGAGATATGAAGGGAACATTTCATGCAAAGATGGGCACAATAAAGGAAAGAAACAGTATGGACCTAACAGAAGCAGAAGATATAAAGAAGTGGCAAGAATACACAGAACTATACAAAAAAGATCTTAATGACCCAGATAATCATGATGGTGTGATCACTCTGGAGCCTGACATCCTAGAATGTGAAGCCTGAGGAAGCATTACTATGAACAAAGCTAGTGGAAGTGATGGAATTCCAGCTGAGTTATTTCAAATCCTAAAAGATGATGCTGTGAAGGTGCTGCATTCAATATGCCAGCAAATCTGGAAAATTCAGCAGTGGCCACAAGACTGAAAAAGGACAGTTTTCATTTCAATCCCAAAGAAGGTCAATGCTAAAGAATGTTCAAGTTGCCACACAACTGCACTCATTTCACATGCTAGCAAGGTAATGCTCAAAATCCTCCAAGCTAGGCTTCAACAGTTCATGAACTGAGAAATTCCAGATATACAAGCTGGATTTTAAAAAGGCAGAGGAACCAGAGATCAAATTGCCAACATTCATTGGATAATAGAAAAAGCAAGAGAATTCCAGAAAAATATCTACTGCTTCATTAACTACCCTAAAGCCTTTAACTGTGTGGATCACAACAAACTGTGGAAAATTCTGAAAGAGATGGGAATACCAGACCACCTTACCTGCCTCCTGAGAAATCTGCATGCAAGTCAAGAAGAAACAGTTACAACTGGACATGGGACAACGGACTGGTTCAAAATTGGGAAAGGAGTACGTCAAGGCTGTATATTGTCCCTTTACTTATTTAATTTATATGCAGAGTATATCATGCGAAATGCTGGATTAGATGAAGCACAAGCTGGAATCAAAATCACCAGGAGAAATATCAATAATCTCAGATATGTAGATGACACCACCTTTATGGCAGAAAGCAAAAAATAACTAAAGAGCCTCTTGATGAAAGTGAAAGACAAGAGTGAAAAAGCTGACTTAAAACTCAACATTCAAAAAACTAAGATCATGGCACCCAGTCCCATCACTTCATAGCAAATAGATGGGGAAACAATGGAAACAGTGACAGACTTTATTCTCTTGGACTCCAAAATCACTGGGGCTTCCTTGGTAGCTCAGACAGTAAAGAATCTGCCTGCAACGCAGGAAACCCAGGTTTGATCCCTGGGTCAGGAAGACCTTCTGGAGATGGGAACAGCAACCCACTCCAATATTCTTGTCTGGAGAATTTACAGAGGAGCCTGGCAGGCTATAGTCCATGGGGTCGCAGAGTTGGACATGACTGAATGACTTAACACATCCAAAATGACTGCAGATGGTGACTGCAGCCATGAAATTAAAAGATGCTTGCTCCTTGGAAGAAAAGCCAAGACCAACCTAGACAGCATATTAAAAAGCAGATGCATTACTTTGCCAACAAAGGTCCATCTACTCGAAGCTATGGTTTTTCCAGTAGTCATGTATGGATGTAAGAGTTGAACCATAAAGAAAGCTGAGTGCCAAAGAATTGATGCTTTTGAACTGTGGTGTTGGAGAAGACCCCTGAGAGTCCCTCGTACTGCAAGGAGATGCAACCAATCCATCCTAAACGAAATCAGTCCTGAATATTCATTGGAAGGACTTATGCTGAAGCTGAAGCTCCAATCCTTTGGCCACCTGATGTGAAGAGCTAACTCATTGAAAAAGACCCTGATGCTGGGAAAGATTGAAGGCAGGAGAAGGGGATAACAGTGGATGGCATCACTGACTCAATGGACATGAGTTTGAGCAAGCTCCGGGAGTTGGTGATGGACAGGGAAGCCTGGCATGCTGCAGTCCATGGGGTTGCAAAGAGTCAGATATGACTGAGCGACTGAACTGAATTGAATATAGTTATTAATAAAAATCTTTATTTTCTGCTACATGATATTGTGCACAGCCCTGAATTATATGCTACAGTTACACTGTAAGAGGAATATGATTATTATCCCAATGTGGAAGAATGAATAAAGGATTCTTTTAGCCAGTTGGCATCACAGGACCTCTTTTGGAGGGGACTGCCTTGTGTAATGGCCACTCCCCTAAAAGATAGATAGTATACATCCTTTTCCCCATTTTCCTATTCCTCCTTTCCTTCTTTATGCTGCTTGAAGCTTGGTGTGACAGCTGGGATTCCATTTGGGGCCATGAGGACAAGGAACCCTAGAAAGAATATAGGGAAAACCTGGAAGCAGCCTGAATCTGAGGTGTTAGAGACAGCATGCCAGCTCTTTATTGTCCATCAGTGGACTTCATAGGGAAAGAAAAAATAATTTCTGTTTTTTGAGCCAATAGTTTCAAGTCTCTAATTCTAACTGCTAAGAGAGGGCATTGGACTTTATCCAGAAGCCAAACTTATTAAGGGCCAAAAAATAGTATAACCTCAGCTAACATCTGGGTCACAACTATTTTAAAGACGGGGAAACAGAGGGTCAAAGAAATTAAGTGCCCTGCCCAAAGCTATACACATGGCATAACTAAATTTGGGACAAGGTTTACCTGGTTTAAACCCTGTATTCTAACATTTCTTCTTTTCTAATTTCTCTCTTGAAGCTGACACTAACACTGCTTTTTGAACACTGAACTTACCTCCCTTCTCAGCAAAAATCTGCATTCTCACTCTTTGCTCCCTCCAGTGGTGGTCAGCCTCCAGGCCCCGCAAGAAAACTGACACTTTCTCCATTCCAGTTGAGACTAGACCTCAGGGTAAATACATATGACCAGTATCCCTACAAAAGCAGTCCAGTAACAAGGAACTGGAAATTAATTCAACCATATTTCCCTTAAGACTTTTTATTAAAATTAGGCACAAATGCATTTTTTTTCTTCAAGTTGAGTCACAGTGAGATTCAAGAAGAATTTCTAAAAATATGAGGATAATACATTCAAATCAGTTATTAAAGAAAGCTAGAGGTGTTTAGGGTATGTCCTTCAACCTCCTGAGATTGATATCAGGGAAAAACATGCCCTTTCAAAAAAGATTCTAGAATGCCACTGTGAGAGAGAAAATGCTAAGCTGGCCTGACCCTTTTGGCATTTCTTTGGATCAAGTCTAATAAATTCATTCTTAAAATAAATTTTTCTATTATGAAAGTAGTTTCAGTTCATTATGAAATAATTAAAATAAAGAAAGATTTATATCTCGAAAAGAACCACTGTCACCCCACCCTTGAAGTATTGTTATAAAACTCATCAAGCTCTCCTGGGTTGGGACACACAGTTTTTCAAGGTGGGAGCCCTTTGCCTGGCAAAGCAATAAAGCTATCCTTTTCTACTTCAGAAAGAAAAACAAGAATCATTGTTAACATTTTGGAGTTTCCAATTTGCAGTCTCTTTGCTTCATAAATAGTTTAAACTTTTGCAATCACATGGCAAACAAAAGCTTACAGAGTGATTGTTAACAGCAACTATTTTTATTTTTCAAGCTATAATACAAATTGCAAAATATTTGAAAAAAATAGAAGTATGAAAATATAAAATCAACCAGAACATCTATGTTCAAAGAAAACTAATGAAAAACATTTTAGTGTTTGTCCCCACTGCCTTCCCACTCTATACATTTTACATTATTGAAATTAAATTCTAAAGGTTATACTTAAAGTAAATTCAACACAAAAACACCCAGATACTATATAGACATTTCAAAGAGCCTTTCCCTTGGAAACTTAATGTCTAAGATCATTAAATTGAATTTTAAAGAAATAGGGCATTGTCTCTCAAGTTCCTTGCCAAAGAAAATGGTTAATAAATTGCTCTCTGTAACTCTGATTTTGTGGAAGGGAAAGAATATAATTTATTCAGTAATTTTTCTGGCACAGTATCCCCAACATGTAAATAGTTTTGTCATTCTTAGTAAGTGTTTGCAGAACAACACCAATTATCCTTTCAAGTGGTTTTCAAACATGGCAGCAACGTCCATCTGAATTATGGTGGAAAGAATGCACCTCAGAAAAACACATTTCCTAGTACTATAAAAAGAGCCAAAACAAACAATAAAGAACAGAGAGACACACTGTCTCAGTCAGTGCAGGGTCCTATGACAAAATATTATAGACTGATTGGCTTCAACATTTATTGCTCACAGGAATGGAGGTTGGCTGTGCAAGATCAAGGCCCCAGCAGGGTCTTAGGGCCTGACTGCTGAGGGCCCATTTCCTGGTTCATAGATGGCTATCTTTTCATGATGGGAGGGGAAAGAGTTCTCTGGGGCTTCCTTTATAAGGGCACTAATACCATTCATGAAGGCTCCAACCTCATGACCTACTCACCTCCCTTAATCAGACCACCACTCCCTTAATACCATCACATTTGGCATTAGATTACAACATATGAACTTGGCTGGGGGGACACATTACTCTGTTCAGTTCAACTCAGTCACTCAGTCATGTCCAACTCTTTGTAACCCCATGGACTGCAGTACGCCAGGCTTCCCTGTCCATTAGCAACTCCTGGAGCCTACTCAAACTCATGTCCATTGTGTCAGTGATGCCATCCAACCATCTCATCCTCTGTCGTCCCCAGGAGTCCTCCTGCCTTCAGTCTTTCCCAGCATCAGGGTCATTTAGTCTGTAGCACCCACTTTCTCCCTTTTCATCTTTCGTCCTCATGCTGTCCACCAGTAATCTTCTTTGTTTCACAAAAGACATAGCTTTTCTTTTCTTGGGAGGTTTTCAGTTATCTGTTTTATACATGTGTGTATAAATACTTTGGCCACCTCATGCAAACAGCTGACTCATTGGAAAAGACCCTGATGCTGGGAAAAATTGAAGGCAGGAGCAGAAGTGGGCAACAGAGAATGAGATGGTTGGATGGACGTGAACTTGGGCAAACTCCATGAGATGGTAAGGGACAGGGAGGCCTGGCGGGCTGCAGTACATGGGGTCACAAAGAGTCAGACACGACTTGGTGACTGAACAAGTGTGTGTTAAGCAGCTTCAGTTGTGGCCAACTCTTTGCAACCCTATGGACTGTAGCCCACCATGCTCCTCTGTCCGTGGGATTATCCAGGCAAGAATACTGGAGTGGATTGCCATGCGCCAGGGGATCTTCCCAACCTGGGAACTGAACCCACATCTCTTATGTCTCCTGCATTGGCAGGCAGGTTCTTTACTACTAGCTCCACAGTGCAGTGTATATATGTCAATTCCAATTCACCTCACCTCCCCTTTCCCCACTTGATCTTCATATGTTTGTTTTCCACATCTGTGTCTCTATTTCTGCTTTGCAAATAGTTTAATCTCTACCATTTTTCTGGATTCCACATATATGTGCTAATACACAATATTTGTTTTTCTTTCTGACTTAACTTCACTCTGTATGACAGTCCCTGGGTCCATCCACATCTCTGCAGATGGCACAATATTATTCCTTTTTAATGCTGAGTAATATTCCATTGTGTATATGTACCATAATCTTCTTTATACTTGCCTCTGTTGATGGGCATTTCAGTTGTTTCCATGTCCTGGCTATTGTAAATAGTGCTGCAAGGCTGCATGTATCTTTTTGAATTATTAGTTTCTCTGGGTAGATAGATGCCCAGGAGTGGGACTGTTGGGTCATATCATGGTTCTATTTTTAGTTTTTCAATGAACCTCCATGTTGGTCTCCATAGTGACTGTATCAATTTACATTCTCACAAACAGTGTATTAATCTCAAAAATATACAAACAGCTCATGCAGCTTAATATTAAAAAAAAAAAGCTCAATCAAAAAATGAGCAGAAGACCTAAACAGACATTTCTCCAAAGAAGACATACAGATGGCCAAGAGGCACATGAGAAGAGGCTCAACATCAGTAATAATTGGAGAAATGCAAATCAAAACCACAACGCAGGATCACCTTATACTGGTCAGAATGGCCATTATCAAAAATATCTACAAACAATAAATGCTGGAGAGGGTGTAGAGACAAAGAACATGGCTTCTTGCTACATCTGTGTTTCTTCCTGCTCGTGTCTCACCCCCACAGTTTTATAGAGACTGCCACCTCTGAATAGATGAAGATAGAAGAGGCTATAACTCATATTGTGAATATATATGGAAGTGCAACTGAAACCCAGGCACAAGGATCCTCAGAGTTGCACAACTCTGAAATTACATCTGTAATGAGATCCAAAAAAAAGCCACTTCTTGCTCTATACAGTCAACCAATTACTATCATAACAGATATAAAACCTTACATCACAGCCTCAGAGCTGCATTGTGTTTAAAGAAGCAAAGCCCAGGAGTTTCTAAGCTTCACCTTTGCCTCATTCAAATATTAAGAGATATCCAAAGGAACTAATTAAAACTCCCAGGAGTGAATACCTCGTTCCACTTTCCCAAAAGATGACTCTCTTTCTCATCTTTATCACTATTCCTACCAACCTGCTGCCTCAGTGGACTCTCTCCTCCTTGGCCTCAAGAAACAAGCTGTTGGGATGACCAACAGGCATGAAAAGATGCTCAACATCACGAACTATTAGAAAAATGTAAATCAAAACTCCAATGAGGTACCACCTCACAGAATGGCCATCATTAAAAAGTCCACAAATAACAAATGCTAAAGAGGGCTTGCAGAAAAGGGAACACTTCTACCCTGTTAGTGGGAACGTAAATTGGTGTAGCCATTATGGAAATAAGCACAGAGGTTCCTCAAAAACCTAAAAACTGAGTTGCTGCATAAGACCCAGCATTCCACTCTTGAGAATATATCCAGACAAAACTATAATTCATAAAGATACTCGTGCCCTTATGCTCATAGCACCACTATTCACATAGACAAGACACAGAAACAATCTATGCCAGATGAATGGATAAAGATGTGGTATATATCAGTATGCTTCCCTGGTGGCACAGTGGTAAAGAATCCACCTGCCAATGCACGAGACACAGGACACATGGGTTCAATCCCTGGGTCAGGAAGATCCCCTGGAGAAGGAAATGGCAACCCACTCCAGTATTCTTGTCTGGGGAATCCTATGGACAGAGGAGCCTGGTGTGCTACAGTCCACGGGTTAAAAGAGAGTCCAACATGACTTAGCGACTAAACAACAACATATCAATATATACAATGGAATACTACTTAGCCATTTTAAAAAAGATGAAACAATGCCATTTGCAGAAACATGGGTGGACATAAACATTATCATACTAAGTGAAGTATCGATTAGTCAGAAAAATAAATACAATATAATATCACTTATATGTGGAATCTAAAATATGACACATATGACCTTATCTATAAAACAGAAATAGACTCAGGCATAGACATGAGATTTGTGGTTACCAAGGGGGTGGGGGACGGAAGGGGAATGGATTGGAAGTTTGGGGTTAGCAGACGAACACTCTTATATAGAATGGAAAAACAGCAAGGTCCTACTGCATATTGCGGGGAACTATATTCAGTATCCTGTGGTAAACCATAATAGAAAAGAATATGAAAAAGAACTATTTAAAGGTATAATTCAACACTTTGCTGCACAGCAGAAATTAACATATTGTAAATCAACTATATTTCAATAAAGTAAATTTAAAATACAAGAAAGCAATAAGCTGCTGGCATTTCTGTCTCCTACTAGATCCCAGGGAAGTCGTCCTTTTTCTAGGCTTCTGTTCTTCTCTTGAGAATACACCTAGAGTTCCTCATCTTTTTTTGGAAGAAAAAGGGGAGGAAAGTCAAGAGAGCAAGTGAAATAAACTGTGGTTTTCACATCATTGTCCAATATGGCCCAGGACTAAGTATCGTAGCAAGAATGAGATGTTGCCAGCATATAGAGAGGAAACCAGTGAGACTGGATCCCAAAGAATCAACCACTCCAGGGACACGGTAGAGTACAAAGCATGCTTCTAAAATATGTCCCTCCTTCTCAAGTTTCAAAACTCACACACAAGTGTCTGGATTGGGGGACAACAGGGGAAAGCTTATTACACATGCAAAGTTCATGCAGAGGGCATGTGAGAACATAAATCACACTGGACACATAGCACCAACCCTCCACACCTCACCTCCTCCTCCTCCTCGGCTGCCACCAGCCGCCACCTTCACCTCTTCCAGCACCACCACCGCCAGCACCACCACCTAGGTGCAAGTTACTATCTTTTCTCTTTGTAAAGAAATCCTTAACATATGAAAAACATAGAGAATAAAAGTCCCAGTGCAAATATATCATTGTTAGCCTACTGTCATGTGTTTTAGAGTCTTTTTATTAATTTATTTTTTTATGCTGAGTTGGTAAGACATTCACATGGCTTCAAAATATAAAAGGTAAGAGAGTATGCATCTCCTATCCACTGTTGCCCAGATATCCAGTTCTCTGCCCCTGGAGGCTACTACATTTTGAATATTTTTTTAAATGCAAAAAATAAAACATTATAGATACAGCTGAAGTCTCCTTTTCTGCATTCTCCTTCAATGCTCCCTAGAGGCAACCATTATCATGAATTTGATGCATCCTTCTAACACCTTTTTATGGTTTTTACATACATATGCATGTATTTGTGAACCACAGAGAGTTTCGTACTGTGTGCTTTTTGTAATTCACATCATGATATCATATCTTTAAGCGCTTCCTATGTTGCCAGCTCATTCCTTTTAACTGATATATGATATTCTAGTGTATAACTATACCATGTTTTATTCATCCTTTTTCCTGTTGATAGATAGGAAACTCTTTCCCACTTTTCAAGATTATAAATAATGCTACCACTTTTGTGTTTTCTAAATTAAAATAACACGTAGGGCCATTCCTCCCCCAGATGAATTTGTAAATCCAAAATAATCAAGCCAAAATCGAAGAAGATATTTTATGAAAATTGATAAACTAATTCTAAAGTTCATCTGGAAGAAAAGAATGGGCAAATATTTCTTGAAAAAGAGACAAGGAAAACTGCCCTTTAGTTTTAGATCTGCTTTTCCTTTCATTGTGTATATCATGTACAGGAGAGGGAGGATCAGCTGGATGCTTCCAAAAAAGAAGAGGGGATTCTCCTTTCCCTGGAAGCTGTTCTCCCTAGAAGGGATGCTGGAAATGGTACAGCCATCTAGCTACCAGTCTAAGTGTGAAGCCAACACAGCATAGCTTAAAGAGGAAGAATCAAGAGAAATTAAACCACACCTTGAAATAACACAGTTGGGACCAGCCCTACCTCTGCACTTGTTATTTAGATAATGTCTTCAGGGGTTTTGTGTGTGTGTGTGTGTGTGTGTGTGCGCACACACATGTGCATGCACATGCACACATGCTCAATCACTCAGTTGTGTCTGACCCTTTGCAACACCATGGACTGTAGCCCGCCAGGTCCTCTGCCCATGGATTTTTCCAGGCAAGAATACTGGAGCAAGTTGCCTTTCCTACACCAGCGGATCTACCTAACCCAGGGATCAAACCTGCATCTCTTGCATCTCCTGAAATGACAGGAGGATTCTTGTATACCCTTTTAAAGGAGCAGAAGAGGGAAGGATTATTCTATTTGTAGCCAAAAGTGTCGAAACTGGTAGTTCTTAAAATATTGTTCAATTTAATCAGTCCTGGACTGTTGGGAGTTTTTTAAGTGATTTTCAACTTTTTGGTGACCCCACCAAACAAAATACCACAAGGAATATCCCTGATGCTAAATCCCTATGCAAGTCTATGATCACTTTCTTAAGATTGATTTCTAAGAATTCCTACTCAAGTGGAATTACTCAACCTAGAATGGGGGGCAGGGGAGGTTTCCTTGATAGAAAACAAGCAACATATTCTAACTCAGTAGAAAAAAAATTCAAAGTAATTTCTGCGTCTCAAGCCTGTACCCAGTGTCTCTGGGCTTCACTTCCTATCTCCAGAGGGCCAAGACATCTCCTTGCCTTGGATCCCAAAGCCCCTACTGTGTTTGCTGCCAACAGAATAGCAATAATAACTACAATGATGATAATAGTTAACATTAACTAAGCATTTATTCTGTACAACAAGGTATCTATTACATCATCTCATTTAATTTTATAACAATCCTATTAAGAAGATACGGCTATTACTCCTATCTCATAAATAAGAGAACAAGGCTCAGAAAGCATTAGTGGCTGGCCCGGGATCACATTGCTACATGAAGGAGCTGGGATTCCAGGCTGGGTCCTATTTCTCTCATTCCTGCTTCTCTTACCTCTCCAGAATCTTTGTTGAGAATTCTACTCCCAGATATTTCCACCCAAGTTTCCTGGCTTTTCCATGTATTCCTTTAGGGTTTTTATATTTATTAAAAGAATATTCCAAAAAAAAAATACCCAGGCTACCAGGAATGAGGCAAGTAAACAGGTGTTCCTAGCACCCTCACCTGCTCCCCCAGTTACTTCAGAGGTGGGAGCTCACCTGGAGGGGTATCTTTGTGTTGGTGGAGCTGAGCAAGAACGTGTCCCAGTAAAGTCCCTATACCATACATCATGATCCTTCCTCTTCTTTCAGAACGAAGTCAAAAACTTCAGCAAGTGCTGCCTAAGGCCAGGCACAAAGATCTCCTATTACAGACACTGTTACTGGTTCTCCAGCACCCATTCCTCCCTTCCTTCTTCACTGAAGCTCATTATTCATGTGGTTCCAGGGAATGCAGTTTCACCCCCAGCTATAGGGGTATCATGATTTGAGCTAAGATCTATACAAACTGAGTGATTCAGAGATGTGCTGTGGCCTAAGCTGGTCCAATCAGACTGACTCTCAAGCACAAAGCCTTAATAGTCCCCTCAGCTCAATTATCTTTTAGTACAAAACTTTCATCACAGTCTCCTAATAATAGCAATGCTAATACTTAAATAGCACTTCTATATCCCAGGCACTAACTTAAGCATTTTGTATGTATTTTATTTATTTAACCCTCTACAAGAGCCCTATGAGGTAGTTGGGATTTTTTAAGCGGCATTTTAGAAATGAGAAAACTGAGGCACAAAATCAGGTTAAATAACTTTGTCAGAGCCAGCAGGTGGCTACATGGATCCTCTGGCTCTAAAGTTCTTAGTCTTAAAACCATGTGCCAGCAGCTCACCCACTGCTGTCCTGGGCTCCCTTCTGGAGGGAGACTAACAGCATCACATTGGACTGCAGAAGTTGGGAGTGGGATGTAGGTGATCTGTCCAGTCACTAAGTCGCGTCCAACTCTGCGACCCCATGGACTGCAGCATGCCAGGTTTCTCTGTCCTTCACTGTCTCCCGCAGTTTGCTCAAATTCATGTCCATTGAGTTGGTGATGTGGGTAGGGGGTATGCAAATGTTCACTTCCACTTCTTTCTTTTAAAGGAAACTAAAGGCACATATTTCAGTTTTCATTAACCTCCAATCCAACTGAGAATTTGACTATCTCACTCTCCCAAGTCACTAATGAAACTTCTTCCACCAGGTTGTTTCTCAGTGGCTGACAGGGGTGGTCTATGGCTGGGCCCATGCTTTCATGTCTGCTCATAATCCTATGTGTCAAGATCACTGAAAAATAAGCACCAGGGTTTTTTCTTGGTGTTCTAGCTGTTGCTATGATTTTAGACACAAACTCTGAAGTCTATCTCCAAAGTATCATGTATACAGAATTCAAGAGGTATAAATTCATGTAGAATATATTCATATAAACATGGAAGTATTCTCAACTCATGTGCTTTTTGAAGCAAAGCAGCCCATGCATCATATTCATTTTGCTGAGGTGGCTGTGGAAGCTTCAACCAATGACACTTGAGTTTCAAACTATGCCTTTATCTCCAGGCCAAATGCTCTTAAATTTTTTATTAAAAAGAAAAAGAAAACCTGAAGTTCTATTAAAAAAATTCTCTTTGCAATCAGGAGCTTGTGATGTTTTCAATTAATAATCATCTTTAATGGAATGGGCACTATTTTCTATATTATTGTATCTCTTCCTCTCTTTGTTTCTGTTGTTTTTCTATTTATTAATTCAACCATGAGAGGGGCTCAAGAGGGAAAAGAAAGAAGAAGACTGGGGGCAGTACCTGCAAGTTAAAAGAACAACTGTTGGGAAATCATTGTTCTTAACAGCTGAGTCTGAGATGTGATGTCTGAATACATACATTTCAAAGTGAACCAGAAAACTTTCCCTGGGAGCCAGAGGAAAAGGAGGTTTCCAATGTTATTGTCCAATGCAAATGATTCTCATAATGGTCTGTGGAATTAGTCAGACCACCACAAAAACAGACAATATAGCCAAAACTACATATTGCACTTACTTTTTAGTTAATAATATATGTGTCCATTTTTTCACACTTGTAATTATTTCCTTTTTCTCCAGTGTTATTGAGGTATAATTGACATAAACAATTATTTCTTTATCATTTTATCACAAACTTTCTTCCAATATACCTCCATTTTGTTTTTTATTTTATAATTTATTTTTAATTGAAGGATAATTGCTTTATTTTTAATTAGCAGATGAGATGGTTAGATAGTATTACCAACTCAATGAACATGAATCTGAGCCAGAGACAGTGAAGGACAATGAAGCCTGGCAAGCTGCAGTCCATGGGGTTTCAAAGACTCGATGTGACTGAGCGACTGAACAACACACCGCTTTACAATGTTGTGTTGGTTTCTGCCATACATCAACATGAATCAGCCATAGGTATGCATGTGTCCCTTCCCCCTTGAACCTCCCTCCCACCTCACATCCCACCCCTCTTGGTTGTCACAGAGCACCAGACTGAGCTCCCTGTGCTATACAGTAACTTCCCACTAGCTATCATTTTGCACATGGTGATGGATACACACCAATGTTACTCTTCTCAATTCATTCCACCTTCTCCTTTCCCCACTGTCTCCATAAGTCTATTCTCTATGTCTGAGTCTCTATTTCTGCCCTGCAAACAGGTTCACCAGGACCATTTTTCTAAATTCCATATATATGTGTTAATATATGCTATTTATTTTTCTCTTTCTGACTTACTTCACTCTATATAACAGGTTCTAGGTTCATCCACTTCACTAGAAAAGAAAAAAGTGACATCGCTCAGTTGTGTCTGACTCTTTGCAACCCCATAGACTGATTGTAGCCTGCCAGGCTCTTCCATACATGGAATTTTCCAGGCAAGGATACTGGAGTGGGTTGCCATTTCCTTCCCAGGGAATCTTCCCGACCCACAGATCAAACCTGGGTCTCCTGCACTGCAGGCAGACTCTTCATCATCTAAGCCACCAGATCTGACTCAAATTCTTCCCTTTTATGGCTGAGTAATATTCCATTGCATATACGGACCACATCTTCTTTATCCATTCATCTGTTGATGGACATTTAGGTTGCTTCCATGTCCTGGCTATTGTAAATAGTGCTACAATGAACATTGGGGTGCATATATCTTTTTCAAATATGCTTTTCTCAGGGTATATGCCCAGTAGTGGGATGGCTGGGTCATATATACACCTGTATTTTAAATGAAGCTGGAATCTATCTGGAAAATATAGATTAATCTTGTATGGGGGTAGGGGAGAACCCAGAACATCACTTCTCTGAACTCTTCTTTACTTTTTCAGTATCTATATGAAGGCCAAACAGAAATGGACATAAAGTGAAACCAATTACTAAAAATCTACTAAATACTAAGTCCTAAATAAGATGCATTTGTTGTTCAGTCACTCAGTCATGTCTGACTCTTTACGACCGCATGGACTGCAAAACACCAGGCTTCACTGTCCTTCACATCTCCTGGAGTTTGCTCAAACCCATGTCCATTGAGTCGGTGATACCATCCAACCATCTCATCCTCTGTCATCCCCTTCTCCTCCTGCCTTCAATCTTTCCCAGAATCAGGGTCTTTTCCAATGAGTCGGCTCTTTGCTGAATGTAAAGATGCTTTACATTCATTATTTAAACCTATGACAGCTCATAAAATGTTAACCATCCCATTTTAAGTAGGAGAGAACTGAAGAAACTTAAATTCTGTTGCAGTGAGTAACAGATATAGACTTGCAATTCTTCTGATCTGTGCATTTTCTGTTACCATGCTTTATTTCTATAACAACTGAAAAACAAATATACATGAGGCCAATGATTTCAGCACAGTGGACAAGCCAGTATGAGACAACTCTCAGTATGAAGACTGTCCTCCTCCATTGTCACACAGCCATAGAAGGCAGGCATATTTGCAAAACAGGAGTTTACTAAATTTCTAGTATCACAAGTGTTAATACAGTAGCCAATAGGAATAGGAATATAACCAGTGTTAATAGAAAGCAGCTAATGAAGACCCCATGCTTTAAATCTCATTACTAAAAATTTACTGACTGAGGGACTGCAAGTCTGCTTCATATACCACATATATATATGTGGTACAGCCAAACAATACACAAAAAAGAGAAAGAGAGAGAAAAGTACCAGAAATCAAGGGTACTGATTCTACTGCTGTTGCAAATTAGTAATCAAACCCAGTCAAAATAACAGTTTTATTTTTTTGATATCCTGAACAAATTTTATTACATATTATTAGTTCTAATCCTACAGTGCTGAATGTAAGATTTATCACAAACTCTTTACTAACTTATAAAGAAATATGCTTGAAAGCCTAATTTTTCCACAGGTAAATTAGAGATTAAAATGTGTGCCTTTCCATTTTTCCTCCAAAGCTTTGCAAGCTGCTGGAAGGAACTGTGAAGAAATGAATAGATGTCAGAGACAATTTTGTACCATGAATGATTGGTGGACAAAAAAGATTCCAGATTTTTCTGCAATTTTTATCTTAGAGAAGCTTCAGTAGTTCACAGATACACATTCCTGATTAGCCTTTATGGAAAATGCATCCTTTTCAAGGCCAGCTCTAGAGATATTAGCCCCTTGTCTCTCATTGGTTTTTTGACACATTCCTATGAGTCACTTGCACACTCTCAGTGTGTAAGCCTTGGCGAAAGAGGCTTTGTTTTGTTTTATGCAAAACCTTTGACTCCTGTAATGTGCAGTTCACACCTTTAGTGTCAGATAAATGACAAGCAATCATTGTTAGAGGCAATAACACATTCAAATGTGAAGTTTTACAACAATCCCTGTTTTCCTTAAGCTGCTAAAATCATTAAATTTGTGACATTGGTGGATTAGAAGAACTGTATGCCTCTGTTCTATTTACTTAAGTTTTGAATAGACTGGAACGTGCTTTTAATGTGGAAATCATATTATGGTGTTCAAATATCTTGTGCTGTGAACAAGATTATTAGCTATAGAAACCAAATGGGATTTTATCCCTTGTCATCGCCCTCTATTTTTCTTGACGTGTTCATCCCATCTATTGACAAACCAAATTTGATGTAAGAATTTGCTCCAAAATACCAACAACGTGTTTTGTAATTGCAAAGCTAACACCTATGAATAATAAAATTGCAAACAAGTAGAGAGCCATCAAAAATTCAAGATGATTATTTTTTAATGATTGTATTATTTCCTGTATGTGATGGCATACAAACCATGGGGCATTGTCTTTCTCAAGACTGAATTCCAGTGAATTTCTGAGCCTGAGGACCATGAGGGCAGAAGCAATATTTTTTCCATCAATCTAATGGTAATGCGTGTCTTGGAAAGCAGCAAGTTAGTTAAGAGAAAAGGATTCTTAGCTCATACCACATCTTCCCCCAAACACTTTTAAGCTAATTATGTGAACACTGCACAAGGAATGAAATATCCTTTGCCTCTAGTGCTAGTTCTGAGGGTGTGAAGACAGAATTCCAATTCTAGTCCTATCATTGATCTGTTAAACTTATTAATACAACCTCTAATATCTATCTCAATTTAAGTTTATCTAAGAACCATGAGATGATAGAGACTACATAATAGTCCTGTATGCAAGTCAGGAAGCAACAGTTAGAACTGGACATGGAACAACAGACTGGTTCCAAATAGGAAAAGGAGTACGTCAAGGTTGTATATTGTCACCCTGCTTATTTAACTTATATGCAGAGTACATCATGAGAAACGCTGGGCTGGAAGAAGCACAAGCTGGAATCAAGATTGCCAGGAGAAATATCAATAACCTCAGATATGCAGATGACACCACCCTTATGGCAGAAAGTGAAGAGGAACTAAAGAGCCTATTGATGAAGTGAAAGAGGAGAGTGAAAAAGTTGGCTTAATGCTCAACATTCAGAAAACTAAGATCATGGCATCCAGCCCATCACTTCATGGCAAATATATGGGGAAACCGTGGCTGACTTTATTTTTTGGGGCTGCAAAATCACTGCAGATGGTGATGCAGCCATGAAATTAAAAGACGTTTACTCCTTGGAAGGAAAGTTATGACCAACCTAGACAGCATATTCAAAAGCAGAGACATTATTTTGCCAACAAAGGTCCGTCTAGTCAAGGCTATGGTTTTTCCAGTGGTCATGTATGGACATGAGAGTTGGACCATAAAGAAAGCTGAGCACCAAAGAATTGATGCTTTTGAACT
>NW_011495079.1:2394175-2414405 GCF_000754665.1 Bison bison bison
ACAGGAACTGTGGTGTTGGAGAAGACTCTTGAGAGTCCCCTGGACTGCAAGGAGATCCAACCAGTCCATCCTAAAGGAGATCAGTCCTAGGTGTTCATTGAAAGGACTGATGCTGAAGCTGAAGCTCCAATACTTTGGCCACCTGATACAAAGAGCTGACTCATTAGAAAAGACCCTGATGCTGGGAAAGATTGAAGGCAGAAGGAGAAGGGGATGACAGAGGATGAGATGGTTGGATGGCATCTCTGACTCGATGGAAATGAGTTTGAGTAAGCTCCAGCAGTTGGTGATGTTCAGGGAAGCCTGGTGTGCTGCAGCCCATGCGGTTGCAAAGAGTCGGACATGACTGAGCGACTGAATTGAACTGAAGAGAATTCAGCACCACCTAACCAGCTTTATGACAAATGCTAAAAGAACTTCTCCAGGCAGGAAACATAAGAGAAAGAAAAGACCTACAGAAAATAAACCCAAAACAATTAAGAAAACAGTAATAGGACCATACATATTACATTACCTTAAATGTAAATGGATTAAATGCACCAGCCAAAAAACATAAGACTGGCTGGGTGGATGAAAACATAGGCACTGCCACTTACCACATCACTCTGCTTGACCCCCCCTGCCAAATTGTAGTAATTATTTTATATTGTTAAATTAATCATGTTCCCATTACGGCTTGCAGTTATCTTACCTTGCAATTTAATTATCTTTTATTTGTTGTCTGGCTATTGGTTGTGAAATCTTTTACTATTGTGATTATGTAACTATTACTCACTTAATATCATTGTATCATGATTGGTTAACAGAAAAATAATAGAACTCTGTATCACCAAAACTAAGATCTAATAGAAAAACCTATAATCATTTTTTAAAATCCAGATGCATATCAGAATTATCTTGAAATTTTTTGAAAAATACAAATGATCAGGTATTGTTTTTAATCTCCAGAGCTCCAGATATGTTTCTAATGAGAAGTCATGTTTAAAAACAACTGGACTATATGATGATCTTTTCCTTTTATCTTGTTTGTTTCACTTTTCTATTTCATATTTGGTGCTCCCATTTCATTTAGTTTATGTTCTCCAGTTTCTCCATCTCTTTATTTTTTTGATGTTCTCTCTCAAGTCTTTATCATGTGTAGTAGAAAAGCTTTTGTATACATATATATAATATGCATATATATTTTGGAAAACTTATGAATTTTTTTCTAAATAAAAAATTTATGACATTTTGGGTCCACTTGTTTGACTTAGTATGAATAGAATGCTAAATTTCTAATTAAAAACTAGATATGAAACAAGCAACAAAGGTTTACTGTAGAGCATAGGGAACCATAGTCAATATCTTGTAATAACCTATGATGGAAAATAATTTCAAAATTAATATATGGAATTTAGAAAGACGGTAACAATAACCCTGTATACGAGACAGCAAAAGAGACACTGATGTATAGAACAGTTTTTTGGACTCTGTGGGAGAGAGAGAGGGTGGGATGATTTGGGAGAATGGCATTGAAACATGTATAATATCATATATGAAACAAGTCGCCAGTCCAGGTTCGATGCACGATACTGGATGCTTTGGGCTGGTGCACTGGGACGACCCAGAGGGATGGTATGGGTAGGGAGAAGGGAGGAGGGTTCGGGATGGGGAACACATGTATACCTGTGGTGGATTCATTTTGATATATGGCAAAACCAATACAATATTGTAAAGTTAAAAAATAAAATAAAAATTTTAAAAAATTAATATATGGGTATTTGTATAATTGAATCACCTTGCTGGGCATCTGTAACATTGTAAGTCAACTATACATCAATAAAATTTATATATTAAAAAAAAGGCATGCATCCAAGGCTCCATATTCTCAGGTAGCTCTACAAATTCCAAATATCTTTCTGAATTTCCTCCCAGCCTCAGTTGCTATCCTTTCCCCCACCCAGCCCCACAGCTTCTCAATTTGCAAAAGTTGCAAGCTGTCTTTGCCTGGGTCTGTAAGGTGGTTCCTGCCCTCTGCCCACATACCTAGACAGGATGTTCAGCAGTTCACTCAGCTGTCTGTTTTTATTTGTTATGCACTCATACTCTGTGGGTATTTCATAAATTGCTAATGCTTGCAGAATTTAGTTCTCTGACTGCTTCCCCACCTCTTCCCTCATTCACCAACTGCCAATGTAGCAACTGTTCTTCCCCTCATATTTGAACACTGGCTCAAGCTTCCTCTTTAAATTACTTCAGCTATCAGTTTATTTAGTGGCATCACTCATGCCCAGGCTTGGGGTTTGCTTTTTTTTTAAGTTTGTTCCTTCAACAAAGCCGTGAAGGCAGGGTCCCGTACTGATCACACTATGTTCTTCTGATCATTTGTCACTTGCATCTTGAACGTATTTCATCACAAAAATGCTTTTTCTACTGCCTCTTCATCTCCACAGATTTGTGAAATGTTCCATATTGGGCTATATGAGATGGGGTGAGAAAGGGCAGGGGGTACCTTACCGTGGGTTCTGATTTCTCTTTTAACTTTCCACATTTGTCTTAAGTGGGTTCATTAAGCTCGGGAAAAACAGCAATCAAAGCAACTAAGCATCTGTGAGATATAAGTAAAGCAAAACAGTTAAACCCTACAAAGACGAATTGTGTTTAAAAAAAAAAAAAGATTATTTACTCATAGCAAGAAATTAAAAAGTCGAATAGAAAAGAAACAGTGAAGTGTGAGAAGGAAAGGCTGACAGCTAAATTACCCTTCAAGGAAAGAGAGATAATCCTCCTGCCAGGCCTAGGAGAGGGGGCACTTATGCCAGAGCTCAAATTTAAATTCCAACAGCCTTGTATGGACTTTCGGCCCATTATTCTCATTTCTGTATTTAGTTATTGGTTCTTTCTTCATTGCAATAAATGTTTGGATGCATTCAGCCAGAGGCTTTTTTGATGATGAGCACATTTCTACAAAGCAGAAAAAATAAACATGATATACTTGCTGCCTATTTCCAGAATCCCATACGGCTGTGTTTAGAGGGAGCTGTCTGCCTCTAGAGGCCAGTTTCCCATTGGAAAGACTGTGTAGCTCATCCCAAGATCAGCTTTCTAAATCAATTAAAAAATTCCAATCTCATTCTGTCACTCACTTCAGCTTTGTAAGGAAAAAAAGGGGGAAATTTTTAATGATTCTGGAAACTTCCATATACATAAAAGCTACAACCAGCAAATATGCATTTCCTTTCTTGGTAGATGACTCTGGTAACTAGGATAAACCAATAATAACCCTTTTAAAAGTGTATGATAAATGGTTCTGAAACATATCGAGAAGAATCTTATTGAGCAGTTTTAAGTCCGGACAGATCCTGAGAGAAAGCCCTGCCAAGAACAACAACAACAAAAAAAAAAATACTGCCCATAAGGAAAAAATAAACCTGGAGTAGTCAATGTCCGAGTTTTCACCAATCTGTCTGATGCATTCTGTGATGCACCCTTTTATGATAATTTGCTTGTGCTCCAATTCTTCTCAAAAGTTGACATAAATGTGACCAACACTTTTTTTTAATTTTTAATTTATTTTTAAATTGGAGTATAATTGCCTTATGATATTGTGTTAGTTTCTGCTGTACAACACGAATTAGATATAAGTATACATATATCCCTTCCCTTTCAATCCTTTTTTAAAGCAAGTGTTTTAATGACTGCATTTGCCAAAGAATCTTGAGCATGGTTGGCAAATTCTTCTGTAATGGGCCAGATAATCAGTATTTTCTGCCATACTGTCTCTCTGGCAACTATAAACTCTGTGTCGTAATGAGGAAGCAGCCATAGACAACAGTAAACACTTGACTAGTTTATGTAACAGTGAAACTTTATTTATAAAAACAGGGTGGCCCATATATAGCATAAGGGCTATGGTTTCCTGATCCCTGCTCTTGGGAACAAGTTAGTAGGGTATGACCAAGACCAACACAGCCACTTCCACTTCCCAGGGTCTGGGCTTCCTGGTTCCAGACATAAGCAGTATGTACCACCTGGGGAAAATGAGCTCAATCTATGGGGAAAACAACTCATTTTGGAATCTAGACTTCCCGAGCCCTCTGACAACGATGACACATCACAGCATTATGTCGTCTCTCGCTCACTTACAATGAGTCACTGCTTGATTTGCAAGTTTCCCTACTTCAATGATAATATTGAAAGCCCACTAATATTAGTCACAGCAAGAAACTGCCCTGAAAGCTGGGAGAGGAAATTACTTTACAGTTTTAATTTCAGACTATAAACTAGAATGACTATATATCAGATGGTTTTTAATGCTGCCTTTGGTACTAACACAAACAAGAATGATCACTTTTAAGTTATGTTGTTCTTCATAGCAGAAAACTGCCTGGAGTCTTGAAATAAGAGACAAACCGATGTGCTCTACAATATGGAGAAAAAGGCATGGGCTTTGGACTCTGACAAAGCTGGGTTCTAACCTCTGCTCTGCCAAGTACTACCAATGGAATCCATCAAGTTATTTAACCTCCCTGAGTTCATTTTCCTGATTGCAGAATGATGCACTAGGCCTTGCCCTGGCTCTTGCTCTCTACCTCAAAGGATTATTAGCCAAGAATTAGGGTGCTGGAGACAGAGGGCTGCTGTGAAATGAGATAATGGCTAAAGACTAGCTCTGTCCATCGTTTACAGTGCTCCTCACACAAGAAGGGTTATAATTTATGAGACGGTATCAGCCACTAGACTCGAGTCCCCCTACTTTCTTTGCATCAATTTGTGCCACTAGTGTGATCCTCAGAGTAGATTTACCCCTTGAAAATCTATCTGGTCTCATGGATTAAGTTCACTGAGGAGCATCCTGACCAGACATTGATACTGAGCCATATTAGGGCAAAAATCACTAAATAACTCTAGAGGTAGAAAAAACAGGCAGGCAGATAATGCAGGCTCAGGGAAAGGGGTCCTCTTCCCCCATTCTGAAGTCTCTCATCTTTCTTTCATATTCCACTTTGGAAATCTGCAGAAGAATAGTGCACTCCACTGTTCTCTTGATGGGTGATTTATTCCTAGGCCAGACATTCTTCTCACAAGATTTTTCTCCTTAACTGAAGATGTCCCCTGTCTTGATATTTCCATCTCTCCTGATTATAAAGATAAAAAAATTCATTCATTTTTCACCATGATATTTTGCCTTTGCAACAGTCAGAGGCAATTGGTCAGTCTTAGATAGCCCCAAGGGATGAAGTAGATTTATCAAAAGCATCCTGTAGAGAAGAAAATGTAATTTAAATGGGATGAGCAGTGGAGATGCCAGCCCTGCTCCTAGATGATGAAACTATTGTCAAGGTATCTGTTCCTTACCCAACTAATATCATTTCTGTGATTTATATACCACGAGATTATCTAAAGTTCATACGGATAAATAAACAGAAGAAACAAGTTGAGGAAAGTTTTAAAATGAAGAGTGATGATTAGATGTTTAACCTAACATCAATTCTAATTTTCAAATTGTGATACTAGCATATGAAATAAAAACTGAAATCCAGATCAGTGGAAATAGTTTCACACTGAAACAGATTCCTGTGTATTTATGGCAAAGTATCAAAGCTATATGTACCTTAAATTTATACAGCACTGTGTGTCAATTATATCTCAATAAAACTTGAAGAATAAATAAATACATACACACCCAAAAAAATTACATATGGCACAGGTAAAGATTAAAGACTGAGAACCACCTCTTATAGGGAGCCTCCCCTGGTTATCTCAGTTCTGGATTAAATGTCTGTCTTCAGTAACCATATAGTATCCTGTGAATGTTTCCTTTTTTATATATTAGAGCATACCATACAGGCGAGTACAAAGCATAAAATTCCATCTCAATAAACTTTCACAAAGTGAACACGACTAAGTAACCAGCACCCAGATCAAAAAAATAAAATGCTATTCAAATGTCAGAAGCCCCCTCATTCCCCTTCCAGGGACCATCCTCACCTCTAGCACCGAGGTCTCTGATAGTCACTATTATTCTGACTTCTAATACTGAGATTAGTTTTGCCTATTTTGGGACTTTCTATTAATAGACTCATATAATACATATTCTTTTGTGTCTGGCTTCTTTGGTTCAATATTATTTTTGTAAGGTTTATCCACATTGTTGAAGTTCATGTTTTCTCATTGCTGTATAGTAACCTATTAAGTGAATATACTGTGATATATCATTCCAATTTATCACAGATGATATTTGTCTTATTTCCATTTGGGGGCTATGTGCTACTACACACATTCTTGTGCAAGTCTTTTGGTTGGACATATATGCACATTTCTGTTGGTATATGCCTAGTGGTAGAAGGCATATATGATCTACAATGCTAAGCATCTTTTCATTAGTGACTGTACCAACTTACATGCCCACCAGCAGTGTATGGGAATTTCCTTTGCTCCACATCCTCACCAATTCTTGGTATTATCTGTTTCATTTTAGCCATTCTGGTGGGGTTCTAGGCATACATCTAAAAGTACTCTGTCATACTTGACCTGGGTACTTGTCTATCTCCCTCACAAATGTGCAGGAATCCATTCTAAAAAGTTAAGAAACCATGGCTCAGAGAGGCTGAAAGATATACCTAGGATCACAACTTATAATTATTCTTTACAGCACAGAAGTCCCTAATGAACAATGTTCATAGGATCAGGAAAGACAAACTGCCTTCTTTAAAAGAGTTTTAAAAACTACTGCCACATAATTAATACAACTTGCTCACATAACCAGAGTTGCTCAGACACGTGTGCAGGCACCCACACACATACACACATTCAGCATTTCTAAATGGAAGGTTTAATTTGGAAGCACACTGCTGTTAGTTAAATGATCCTGCAACCAACAGCCACGCATTCCTCCCTTATCTCCCCTTGGTTAAATGTTTTGAAATGAGTTTCAAATGGGTTTGGCTCAAACGACAGCTCTTCATTTCACCTTGTTTCTGCAGATGCCATTTGTGGGAATGTTTTATGGTTCCGTTAATTACCCACATCAAGAGGTTATTTTATTGTTTCTAGAGAAGTAGAGTTATAAATGTAAATATTCTGAGGCAGCAAATTGCCTCAGCAAACTAAAATTAGGAGTTCTTACTATATGAATCAATGTATATATTTAAATTTTGCATTATTTCAGCTATTACTAATGGCCTAAAATATTTTTCAGGCACAGATCAGTGCATGGAAAATCTGAGGCAGAGGCTGTGCTTTAAAAGTAGACTGGAAGCCCAAAAGATGTGGATTTGAAACCCAGTCGTAGCATTCCAACAACACTCTTTTATCCTCTCTGGACTTAGGTTTCCTCATCTCTGAAATGGGAAATTATAACACTAGCTACCTGCTAGTGTCACACAGAGAAGGCAATGGCACCCCACTCCAGTACTCTTGCCTGGAAAATCCCATGGACGGAGGAGCCTGGTGGGCTGCAGTCCATGGGGCCGATAAGAGCTGGACACGACTGAGCGACTTCACTTTCACTTTTCACTTTCATGCATTGGAGAAGGAAATGGCAACCCACTCCAGTGTTCTTGCCTGGAGAATCCCAAGGACGGGGCAGCCTGGTGGGCTGCCGTCTATGGGGTCGCATAGAGTCAGATACAACTGAGGTGACTTAGCAGCAGTGTCACTGGGCAAAGTCTATTATTTTCTAGGAAATAAAAATAGAATCTGAGTAATAAGTCTAACCTTTTTTTCCCTTTGTGCTTAGTCTAGGTTCATTTGCTCACAGGCTGCCACATGCAGAGGTCTTGCCCCCGGCAGTACAGACCAGAGTTTCCAGTGTAAAATAGCTGTGCCAACACCTCAGCTCCCAGACTATGCGCAGAAGCTCTGCGCACAACACTCAGTCCAAGATGGCAGGGGCCAGACATGTGCAGGGGCGCTGTGCCAGGTTTGCGGTCTGGAACCTGAGCAGCACACCTGCGCCCATCCAGCAAGAACTCTACCCCACTCCTGGCTGACAAGAACCCTATAAAGAGCAGTTAATCTACAGCTTGAGCTTGCACTTCTCCCATTTTTTAATCAAAGAGTAGAACTCTACTTTGCTTCTGAACCAAACTCAGTCTCATTCTATGGGCTCAGATGACTTCCAGCAAGAGAACTTCTGTTGGGGACCAACTTGGGAGAGTCAATAACAGTAGTATTGTTGTGAGGTTCAGTAGGATATTACATTAAAAGACCTGAAAATCATAAATGCACAATTATTGCCTCCTGATGACTGGGGACTGAGGAATTCTGTCACACAATGAATGCATAAAGAGGCTGTAGCATAACAGTTGGGAGCAGTACTGCCTGGATAACTATTCTGACTGCCCTCATTACTAGCTCTGCTTCAGCTTCTGTGTCAATAAAATGTGTAGCAATAGTACCAGTTTCACAGTGCTGTGAAGACTCAATGAGATAATCCACAAAGCCTGCTTAGAACAGAACTTGACACGTAGTTGACCATAAACATTGGCTGCAGACAAGTGTGGCTTTGCCCAGGGATGATGAAGTACGTTTACCTTGATGACCAGATAGTATGGAAATAGGACTGATTCCCTTTGTTGCATTTCACTTGTCCCAGCCCAGCTGGCACCTCTCCAACTCTAACATTTCTCCTGCAATGAGCCCCGATGTGTTTGTACCTCACAGCTCTGGCACCTTCCGCAGGTGGCAGTGGAAACAGCTCACTGTCCCAGCCCAGAATAGAGCTCACCACAGAGCCCTTAGAGAAAGGGTGCCCAACATATATCCAGAGAAAAACATGAACCAAAAGGATACATGCACCCCAAAGTTCATTACAACACTGTTTACAACAGCCAAGACATGGAAGCAAGCTAAATGCCCATCAACAGAGGAATGGATAAAGAATATGTGGTACATACATGCAATGGAATATTACTCAGCTATTAAAAAGAATGAAATAACGCTATTTAAAGCAACATGGACAGACCTAGAGAGTGTCATACTGAGTGAAGTAAGTCAGACAGAGAAGGAGAAATACTGCATGACATCCCTCATATGTGGATTCTAAAAAGAAATGATACAAATGAACTTAATTACAAAATAGAAAGAGACTCCCAGAAAAAGAACTTGTGGTTGCTGGGGGAAGGGATAGTTAGGGTGGTTTGGGAAGATTATGTACACATTGCTATATTCCAAATGGATAACCAACAACGACCTATTATACAGCACATGGAACTCTACTCAATGTTATGTGCCAGCCTGGATGGGAGAGGGCTTTGGGGGAGAACGGATACATGTATATATATGGCGGAGTCCCTTCTCTGTTCACCTGAAACTACCACGACATTGTTAATTGGCTAGACCCCAATACAAAATAAGAAGTTTAAAGTCTGAAAAAAAAGAAAGGGTGCCGAGAGGACTGCCTCTCAGGCCACGGCCACCCAGACAGTGCTTCATATGGGAACATGGCCCCAGTAGCCCCCCAGCCTTGCACCAGAAGGGACACCTCAATTCCAGCATTGGGAGAAAAGCCTAGATTTTGAGCTCACTCTGACCTGAGTTCAAATCCCAATTCCACCATTTAAAACAGCCTGATCCAGGGCAGGTTATTTACCTTTACTGAGCATCAGTCTCATCAATAAAACAGGAGTAAGAAGACTTACTCCTTGGTGTAAGCCACTCCTTGGACTTCCCTGTGGCTCAGACAGTAAAGCATCTGCCTACAATGCGGGAAACCTGGGTTCGATTCCTGGGTCAGAAGGATCCCCTGGAGAAGGAAATGGCAATCCACTTCAGTACTCTTACCTAGAAAATCCCATGGACAGAGGATCCTGGTAGGCTATCGTCCATGGGGTCGCAAAGAGTCAGACACGACTGAGTGACTTAACTTTCAACTTTCAAGAAGACTTACCTCAGATGTGATCATGAAGAATGAGGTTAAGTAGTTTTATAAAGTTAGGTCTGACAAACCTCAAACAGAGAATTTAATTCAAAATAATTAGGACTGACAGTGCCTCGGGCGACTGACAACAATAAATGCAAACATTATTTCTGGCAAACACACGATTACACCTCAATGATTTCATAAATCAGCTTGGGATTTTACATAGTGTTATGGTGTAGAGTTAAAACCCAGACCTATGGTCAGGCTGAAGGACTCCTCTCATATTTACACCTCTTTCTAGTCCAAATATCCTAGCCTAATTATCTGTAGTTTCAGGTTCCACATCCTCAAAATGGCATCATAATAGTGCTAGTTTTAAAACTGTCATCAGGAGATAATTAAATGAGATATTAAATGCTCATTTAATATAGATATTTCATATTAAATGAGACAATCCACATTAAATGCTTACTACTGTATCTGGTATGTGATAAATACCAAATAAATGCTTAAAAAAAAAAAAAGTAGGTTTATAAAGCACTTCTGCCAGGAGTTGGCATGTAGCAGCTATGATTATAATTTTCCAAACCTCAGCATTAATGTATCTGGACCTTTCCATATACAACTGCTACAAGAGCCATGGAGACTCCTCCAAAGAGCCTGAGCTGCATCTTATTATCTGCTCCTTGGAGTACAGAAGCAAATGGCTGTTTCAGGCCTGAAGGGCCTCACGTGATCTGACCCTCAATCAATTTAGGCTGCAGGCCACAGGCAGAGAAGGCAAGGCCTCCCTTCACATAGTTTAATTACCTTTCATCTTTGCTTACAAACTGGCAAGATTTCTTTCTTACAGAAGTTTGCTAAAAATGTCAAGAAGCAACCAACACACTTCACTATTCTGACCTTTTTCAACCACTTCCCCTGGAGGAACGGGCTTGGGAGACATGTGGTCTTGCTTCCAAGGTTGTCACAGGCGACAGTTTACTACAAATTCTACCACATGTATCAGAAGAAGGGTCACCAACTTCCCAGACTGCAGGCTCTTCATTCCTGCTGTTCAACTCTCAACACCTGCCCAGGAAACCAAGATCACATACTGTTAGGGTTTTTACAATAGTGTTTTATCCCCAGTTCCAATTCCATATTCAAAAAGATTCAGATTTCAGCTACTCTAATATATCAGGAACTGAAACAGGATACCGGCTCGGACAGGGTACAGGTCAGATAACATAGTTACAGTCCAGACTCTACAATTTATTTCTGCATGACTTTGAACATGTAACTTAAGGGCTCAGAGCCCAGTTTTTTCATCTGTGAAATGGAGGTGGTAATCATATTACCTACTTCACAGGGTTGTGAGCATTAAATGAGTTGATATTATATAAAGCCCTCTCTGCCAGGCATATCTTGACAAACTCTCAATAAATGTTAGCTCTCATTATTATTAAGCACCTCATTGTTCTGAGCATTGTGCTAGTTTGGGGGGAAGACCATTGATAATAGGGGCTTCCCAGGTGGCTCAATGGTAAAGAATCTACCTGCCAATGCAGGAGATGCAAGAGATGAGGGTTCAATTCCTGGGTTGGGAAGATCTCCTGGAGGAGAGCATGGCAACCCATTCCAGTGTTCTTGACTGGAGAATCCCATGGACAGAAGAGCCTGGTGGGCTTTACAGTCCATGGGATCGCAAAGAGTCAGACACAACTGAAGCAACTTAGCATGCAAGAACACATACTTAGTCACTTCAAATGTTTCAAGACTGCCCCCATCTAATGCTATGCTGTCACTTCTATGGTCCCACCCATACTTCTGATTTTAGAAAGTCAAACTGAAGACAGCTGTTTGTAAATCCAGGCTGGATGACAAGGACAGAGGTTTCTAGAACCCACCCTAGGAACAGCTGGTCACTTGATATCACTTTCATTTCCATTAAAACAGGATAAATGAGAGGAAGCTTCCTGGTGTTGTGAAACCCAGCAACTGTCTGGTCAGTCTGGGAGAATGTCCTGGTCACCCCAGCCCACACCCCATGATTATGCTTTCAAACATGTTTGCCACAAGAGGCAGAATATTCTAGTTGCTATCAGAACCCTCAAAAAGACTTCATAACATGCAGTTCAACAGATTACAAAGAGACACTATTATATAGTGTCGCGACACAATAGTGTCACAAAGAGACACTATTCTTTGCAAATGACAATGAATTTCTCATCTCAGGCTTTTGATGTGTAGGATGTATATTTAGAAGGAAAAGCTCTGTTACAGCGAATCAAAGAAAAGAGGTTCTTTTTAAAAAGAAATATTTATCAGGAGTTTCTTTGGGACAAACAGTGTGACCTGGGGCTTTGTTCATGCAGATGGTGTGCCTTTGAGAACAATGGAAACTGTGGCAGGGTTGTTTGACTGCCCCCTCCCCGTTGGCACAAGGCAGCCCCATACAAATGGCCTCCAACACACTGCGGAGGTGGTGAGGAAAACAGTCAATTACCTCACATTTATTTGGCCTCATGTAGTTCTCCTGGGTACCATTTCTTCGCTCTGAGCTTTGTAGATGCTGCTGTTCTGCTCGCTAATGACATTAACAGGAGAGTCGTGTCTCATCTATGAGCTGTGGCCATTTTGAGCAAAAGCACTTGGGTCTGTAAAGCTCCAAATTCACTAAATACACACATGTAAAGGATTCCTTTCGAACAAACTATATGTACCAGATTTAACTTTAAAAAGAAGTGAAGTAGAAATATCCAGGTGTGTGTATGTGTGCATATGTGCACAATGCAAGTGTGGGTGTCTGAAGGGAAAACCATGGAAATCCAGCATTATAGAAAGCAGATATATTATGAAGGAAAAAAATTTAACTGTATTCTTGCACTTTCGAAAATCAACTTTCTCCTTGTTATTCTGTCAAGTATGGTGTCTGTGTTTCAGCCTGTGAGCCCTGTTTATTGCATACGCATCCAGCACTTCAACTCTCGTACCTGTTCTTAAGGAGATTAGGGTAACCTGACCAGCTTGCCTCTCAGGTGAAGCTGGCCTCCTCAAGCCCTGGTAACAGTCAGTTTTCCCTGTCGGCTGGCCTCAAAGATTCAGGGAAAAAAAAAACATTAGAAGCGTATCAGTTTGGACAACACTCCTTGTGAAATGTTCACTTTAATGACACTATAATGTCATGCCCTTGGTGTGCTGTTTTATTGTGAGACTTAATCAAAGGCAAAGAGAAATAAAGATGCCTGGCTCGGATGCAGGGGCTTCTTTGTTGGAATGCTTCCTGGGGGTGGGGGAGTGGCCCACAGTAGGGCTTAAGCGCAAAGGCTACGCTGCCCAGAGCCTGGGAGGGTGTTTTTGAGTGAATCCAGAGGTTTAGCCTGTATCTGTGTGTGTGCTTTGTATGTTGTTGTTGTTCAGTGGCTAAGTCATGTCTGACTCTTTGCAACCGCATGGACTGCAGCACGCCAGGCTTCCCTGTCCTTCACTATATCCTGGAGTTTGCTCAAACTTATATCCATTGAGTCATCCTCTGTCATCCCCTTCTCCTCCTGCCCTCAATCTTTCACATCATCAGGGTCTTTTCCAGTAAGTTGGTTCTTTGCATCAGGTGACCAAAGTATTAGAGCTTCAGTTTCAGCATCAGTCCTTCCAGTGAATATTCAGGGTTGATTTCCTTTAGGATTGACTGGTTTGAGCTTCTTGCTGTCCATGGGACTCTCAAGAGTCTTCTCCAGCACCACAATTTGAAAGCATCAACTCTTGGGTGTTCAGCCTTTGTAGTCCAACTCCCACATCCGTACATGACTACTAGAAAAACCATAGCTGTGACTATACTTTGACTACATATATGCTCCCATATGTATCAACCCCAGGATTAAGACAAAATATGTATATATATATATATATATATATAGAGAGAGAGAGAGAGAGAGAGAGACATGCCACACACACATACCTTGACAAAATGCACACATTTACCATATACATACAAACTACTCACTCACACGAACATTTCTCACTCTAACATACATGCACGGGCACACATACCACCAATGTGTAAACATACAATCCCAAGGTTCCCTGACATTCATTCTGTCTCCATATGTGTGTGTGTGTGTGTGTGTCTATGCATGTATGTTGGAGTGGGAAATATTTGTGTGTGTAGTTTGTATGTATATATATGATACATGTGTGGTGTGTGTGCATTTTGTCAGGGTATGTGCATGTGGCATGTGTGTGTACATGGATGTATTCATGTGTTGTATGTATACGTGTGGGAAGTATGATGTGGGACTGCATATATGATGAACATGTTTTTCTGCATTGTGTGTGGTATGTGGGTGTGTATGGTATGTGTCCATGCATGTGATGTGGATGTGTGTTCAGAGTTCATGCGTGTGAGGTGGGTATGTTTGTGTGTATATGTGTGCATACATGTGATAGTCTGTGTGCATGTGATAGGTATATGAACACATGAATGTGCACTCACATGCCCGTGTGTATGTTCATATGATCTGCAGGGTCTTTCATAGCCCCTAGGATTCATGTACTCATTATATTGAGCACAAGAATATGAAAATGTCTTATATTTATGGCCACATACATATTTGGGCTATCTGTGGCCCTATACACTGTGTATGGAGCCAACAATTTTTATTCAAAAGAAAAGACAAAGCAATTAACTTAAGTGCCAAGTTCACAATGGTCACTCCATCTGGTAAATGTTTTTGAAGAATACGGGGGAGAAGAAAAAAATTCCAAAGAATTTCAAAATTAGAATTTTTTTTTCACTCTGACATGGACGTTAGAATTTAAGGTATGACACTAATTAATCACATCTTTTCCCTGATGGGTTCTGAATCCACTGAGGAGTTAGACCTAGATAAGCAGACCTGAAATGATCAACTTTATTTCCAAAAAAGACTGTCTTAGAGAAGTGTCTTGACCTCTGACAGAACTGACTTGTCAACCAGAACCCCAGGCTTCCCTCCAAAGAGCAGAGTCTCCATGCAGAGTTCATAGTCTGGAAAGGCTGAACTTTGACTCACCCTCTTCCCAGACAAGCAAGGGACCAGAAAAAAGGACAGAGGCTTTCTCCCCAAGTTTTCCATTCTTCCACAAGGTGGAAGTTCCTATTTACAGATCAAGACAAAAAAAATAATGATAATAACAAGAGAAAGAAAATAATTTTCTTTATGACTCTGAAGATTTGCTCCTTAACCTGCCAGGTTTAAGCATCCAGGTCAACCAAGAGTGTGTGAAGAACTGCGGAGTCCCCTTGGGGGAGCAGATCATGGTTAACAGGACACCTTCACATATCCCACACGTTACAGTCCTCCACTATCCGGTCCCTTTCCAAATTTATCTATATTTCTCCTCAAATCCCCTTCTTCCAGAAAACCCAGACCTACATACCCATGTGAATTCCCATCTTTCCATTTTTACACTAATGTCACATCTTAACTTTCCTAAGTAATCTTGTGAGAATTCAGTCTTATACAGTCTTCCCACCACTCTAGTCATTCCTCCATTCCACTGTAGGGCACACAAGATAACACAGATTATGTCTCCTTTTGAGTGGAATTCACCCCACTGCTGACTATTCCTCCTCCTCAAACTGACCATCAGTACCTCAACTTGCTCCCCAATACTTGTATCAACTTAGCATGGGCATCAGAAATATAGATGGGATCACTTCTTTGTCCTTGAGCTCACTTGGCCTTGAAATTGAGATGGAGTTTAGCAATATCAAACAGCCAGCCACAGAGACAAAGGACCATCTCCTTGTCATGCACCAACCTTCACTTGCCTCACTCTCAATATTATAAGCATCTTGCCTCAACAATTTGCAGATAGTGGTTAAAGTGGTTAAAGCGATGCTATTCTTGTTCAACACCATCCCAAACACAAGCCAACTATAGAAATTTGAGGGGTGGAAGAGGCTCTGTGGTCCAAAGAAGTAGCAATCTGTGCTAACTCTGCAGGGAAAAGTGACTGTGCTGAGCTTAAAGACAGAAGGTGCATGCATTCCACAGAGTCAGTATAAGAGCCTACACTTCGTTGTCTATTTAAAGAAGTTGTAAGAGTAAAAATCTAACTTTCCATGAATTTATGCTTATATGCCCCTCTTTTAAGTGCAACTTTTGCATAAGACATGACATTGCTGTGCCTAATCCAAGTGCCCCGCCCAAAACCCTCTTTGTTTCAATGTACATTTGAGTCCCACCTATTCCTCAGTGCTGCCTCTGACCACAGAACCCTTAGTGATCACTCCCTCCTCTGGACTCACTGGATACCTGTATCATTTTCCTGGAATGTAATTTAGCAACCTACTATTATTACCCATCTAATTATGGGTACCATATATGTACATAGCCAACATGTCTGATGGCATTATAACCCCTGGAAGACAGGGACCTTATCTTAGTGTTTGAATTCCTAGCATCCAGCCAGAGAAAATTCTGGGTAAACATATTTGATGTCAGTGAATGAATAAAAATTATGGTCCTTTGGAAAGACCCGAAAGTCAAGGTGCCAAGAAAAATGTTTGCATATTCTGTCCACCTAGAAATGCCTGCTCATCCTTAATGATCCAAACCAAATGCCAGCTCCTCTTCACTCTTCGGTGTAGTTGAGATAGACACAGGCTTTGGAGTCAGCCAGAGAGGTATTCAAATCTTTTCTGCACTATAACTGGCCAAGTGATTTTGAGTGACAAGTGAACTTGAGCCTTGGTTTCTACTTCTGTTAAATGGAAACAGTGATAACTACTTTCGAAGACAAGAATAAAATTAAATAACATATGGAAGTGTTTTGAACAAGGTAGGCATGGAAAGCAAGGTAGACATGGTAATTATTAATATTTTCTTCAAAGTCCTCTTCTCTGTGCTCCCACCCCACTTTGTACATGTTGCTGTCCCGGTCCTTATAGCTCCCAGCCTAGTTGGTGGAGGAGACAGGTGTCAACCCAAACACTCATTGCAACTACCGATCCTATTTACTACAACTATTGAAGCCCATGTGCCTAGAACCAGTGCTCCGCAGCGAGAGGCCACTACAATGAGAAGCCTGTACACCACAGCTAAGAGTAGCCCCTGCTAACCACAATTGGAAGCCTGCCCACAGCTACAAAGACTCAGAGCAGCCAAAAATAACCTAAATAGATAAATTATTTTTTAAAAAAAGAAAAGGGCTCTAAATTTACCAGCTTCTGTTTCATAGGAGGCACACATTTAGTACATAAAGGAAAATCACTGTTTACATCCCTAAGAGATCCTCCGATAAGTCTGGAGGGAGGATGTTCATTGCAGTCTTAATTTGTGGAGGGAGGAAATTGGAGTATCATCACTGGGAGAGTGGAAAGGCAATATGTGATAGATGTGCACCCTGCGGTACAGCCACTGTAAGAATAGATCATAAGTGGACAAAGCAACATGGATTCTTCTTAAAGGCAAAGTGCTGAGTGAAAAAAGAAACAAATTGAGATTTATGCGGTGCCATTTATACAATATCATTTACATAAATTAAAAATACATAAACATAAAACATAGTACATATTCTGGTGGTGTGGCTGATAATTAAAAGCATGATTTAAGACCTGCACTGCCTAGGTTCAAATTCCAACCTCTTTGCTTAGTAGCGGAGTGACCTCAGGCAAGTTATTTACCCTGTGCCTCAATTCTTCTACTCAATGGGAACAGTAAAGGTTTTTAACTCGTAATGCTGTTGTGAGAATTAAATAGTAACATGTAGAGGGCTTAGAACAGAACCCAGCACATAGTAAGTTCTATACACGTGTTACCCTTGTAACAGTTTTTAAACACACATACAAAGAAGAAAACACATAAGAAACATTTTAAAATTACTGCCTATAGGGAATGGAATGGGGATAGGATAATAAGGAATAAATTCAGAAAAAAAAACAAGAGCCTTGCATGAAACAGTGATGATAGTCTACCTTGTATTCAGAAGTATGATTAATTTAAACCTCTTTAATTTACATTTTTTTTTAGTATTTGAGAAGTTTTATTTGAAAATTACTGGTTATATACATATAACATTTCAACCCCCCCCCCCAAATAGAATAGAAAATGGTAGAAACAAGGACTTCATTGTGAATGTGGTTACCTTTGGTTTATTTTTTATTATTTTTTTTTACTTTTTATTTTATCTTATTTTATTTTTTAATTTTACAATATTGTATTGGTTTTACCATATATCAAAACGAATCTGCCACAGGTACACATGCGTTCCCCATTCTGAACCCTCCTCCATCCTCCCTCCCCATACCATCCCTCTGGGTCGTCCCAGTGCACCAGCCCCAAACATCCAGTACTGTGCATCAAACCTGGACTGGCGACTCGTTTCATATATGATATTATACATGTTTCAATGCCATTCTCCCAAATCATCCCACCCTCTCCCTCTCCCACAAAAAAAACACTAGCATTTACTAACCAACTTGTTATTAACCATTTGCCTTATTGACTTGGTAAGTGATTATTTGAATGTCCCACTTGTGGTAAGTCAACTGTCCAAAATTCAAAAAACTCACTAAGAAATTAGGATCAATATATACTTGAGATATGACTACAGGGAAATAGATGGGGAAACAATGGAAACTGTGTCAGACTTTATTTTGGGGGGCTCCAAAATCACTGCAGATGGTTACTGCAGCCATGGAATTAAAAGACACTTACTCCTTGGAAGGAAAGTTATGACCAACCTAGATAGCATATTCAAAAGCAGAGATATTACTTTGCCAACAAAGGTCCATCTAGTCAAGGCTATGGTTTTTCCAGTGGTCATGTATGGATGTGAGAGTTGGACTGTGAAGAAAGCTGAGTGCCGAAGAATTGATGCTTTTGAACTGTGGTGTTGGAGAAGACTCTTGAGAGTCCCTTGGACTGCAAGGAGATCCAATCAGTCCATTCTAAAGGAGATCAGTCCTGGGTGTTCTTTGGAAGGACTGATGCTGAGGCTGAAACTCCAATACTTTGGCCACCTCATGTGAAGAGCTGACTCATTGGAAAAGACTCTGATGCTGGGAGGGATTGGGGGCAGGAGGAGAAGGGGCCAACAGAGGATGAGATGGCTGGATGGCATCACCGACTCGATGGACATGAGTTTGAGTGAACTCCGGGAGTTGGTGATGGAGAGGGAGGCCTGGCGTGCTGCGATTCATGGGGTCGCAAAGAGTTGGACACAACTGAGCGACTGAACTGAACTGAAGCCTAACCAACCCCAATACCCATTCTGAGCCAACACAGCCATTGGGTAATAAAAAAACAAGCATTTACTAAGTGTCTACTATGTGAAGGACACTGAATTGGCTATGATAAAGCAAAAGAAAGTCCTTAATGTAAACTTTTATAAGATAAAATGCTGTTTGAGGGCCAGGTGGGCTGTACCAACTACAGCTGCTGAAAGGCATTTTAAACTACTATTAGCTGAAGTACTAGGAAAAGAAAGTCTTCACAGGAGAAGTGGGAACCACAGCCAACCCCATCAACTGCTTAAATAACTTCCAATGAATATCCTTAAAAAGAGATGCTTCAGAAACAACCTATGTGCCCATCGGTGGATGAAAGGATAAAGAAAATATAGTAGATACATTCAATGGAATACTATTCAACCATAAAAAAGAAGGGAATCTGGTCATTTTGCAACAACATGGATGAAATTTGAGGACATTATGTTAAGCGAAATAAGTCAAATACTCAGTTCAGTTCAGTCACTCAGTCGTGTCCGAATCTTTGCAACCCCATGAACTGCAGCATGCCAGGCCTCCCTGTCCATCACCAACTCCCGGAGTACATCCAAACTCATGTCCATGAAGCCAGGGATGCCATCCAACCGTCTCATCCTCTGTTTTCCCTCCTCCTCCTGCCCTCAATCTTTCCCAGCATCGGGGTCTTTTCAAATGAATCAGCTCTTCACATCAGGTGGCCAAAGGATTGGAGTTTCACCTTCAACATCAGTCCTACCAATGAACACCCAGGATAGATCTCCTTTAGAATGGACTGATTGGATCTTCTTGCAGTCCAAGGGACTCTCAAGAGTCTTCTCCAACACCACAGTTCAAAAGCATCAATTCTTCGGCACTCAGCTTTCTTCACAGTTCAACGCTCACATCCATACATGACCACTGGAAAAACCATAGCCTTGACTAGATGGACCTTTGTTGACAAAAAAATGTCTCTGCTTTTTAATATGCTATCCAGGTTGGTCATAACTTTCCTTCTAAGGAGTAAGCGTCTTTTAATTTCATGGCTGCAGTCACCATCTGCAGTGATTTTGGAGCCCCAAAAAATAAAGTCAGCCACTATTCCCACTGTTTCCCCATCTATTTGCCATGAAGTGATGGGACTGGATGCCATGATCTTAGTTTTCTGAATGTTG
>NW_011495079.1:2414505-2415431 GCF_000754665.1 Bison bison bison
TTCTTTGGCATTGCCTTTCTTTGGGATTGGAATGAAAACTGGCCTTTTCCAGTCCTGTGGCCACTGCTGAGTTTTCCAAATTTGCTGACATATTGAGTGCAGCACTTTCACAGCATCATCTTTTAGGATTTGAAATAGCTCCACTGGAATTCTATCACCTCCACTAGCTTTGCTCATAGTGATGCTTCCTAAGGCCCACTTGACTTCACATTCCAGGATGTCTGGCTCTAGGTGAGTGATCACACCATCATGGTTATCTGGGTCGAGAAGCTCTTTTCTGTACAGTTCTTCTGTGTATTCTTCCCACCTCTTCTTAATATCTTCTGCTTCTGTTAGGTCCATACCATTTCTGTCCTTTATCGAGCTCATCTTTGCATGAAATATTCCTTTGGTATCTCTAATTTTCTTGAAGATATCTCTATTCTTTCCCATTCTATTGTTTTCCTCTATTTCTTTGCACTGATCACTGAAGAAGGCTTTCTTAGCTCTCCTTGCTATTCTTTGGAACTCTGCATTCAAATGGGTATATCTTTCCTTTTCTTTTTTGCTTTTCACTTCTCTTCTTTTCACAGCTATTTGTAAAGCCTCCCCAGACAGCCATTTTGCTTTTTTGCATTTCTTTTTCTTGGGGATGGTCTTGATCCCTGTCTCCTGTACAATGTCATGAATCTCCATCCATAGTTCATCAGGCACTCTATCTATCAGGTCTAGTCCCTTAAATCTATTTCTCATTCCACTGTATAATTGTAAACGATTTGATTTAGGTCATACCTGAATGGTCTAGTGGTTTTCCCTATTTTATTCAATTTAAGTCTGAATTTGGCAATAAGGAGTTCATGATCTGAGCCACAGTCAGCTCCTGGTCATGTTTTTGCTGACTGTATAGAGCTTCTCCATCTTTGGTTGCAAAGAATATAATCAATCTG
>NW_011495079.1:2415531-2415811 GCF_000754665.1 Bison bison bison
GTACTCTGCATATAAGTTAAATAAGCAGGGTGACAATATACAGCCTTGATGTACTCCTTTCCCAATTTGCAAACAGTCTGTTGTTCCATGTCCAGTTCTAACTGTTGCTTCCTGACCTGCATACAGATCTCTCAAGAGGCAAGTTGGGTGCTCTGGTATTCCCATCTTTTTCAGAATTTTCCACAGTTTATTATGATCCACACAGACAAAGGCTTTGGCATAGTCAATAAAGCAGAAACAGATGTTTTTCTGGAACTCTCTTGCTTTTTCAATGATCCAG
>NW_011495079.1:2416127-2422316 GCF_000754665.1 Bison bison bison
TCATACCTGAATGGTCTAGTGGTTTTCCCTATTTTATTCAATTTAAGTCTGAATTTGGCAATAAGGAGTTCATGATCTGAGCCACAGTCAGCTCCTGGTCATGTTTTTGCTGACTGTATAGAGCTTCTCCATCTTTGGTTGCAAAGAATATAATCAATCTGATTTCGGTGTTGACCACCTGGTGATGTCCATGCATAGAGTCTTCTCCTGTGTTGTTGGAAGAGGGTGTTTGCTATGATCATTGCATTCTCTTGGCAAAACTCTATTAGCCTTTGCCCTGCTTCCTTCTGTACTCCAAGGCCAAATTTGCCTGTTACTCCAGGTGTTTCTTGACTTCCTACTTTTACATTCCAGTCCCCTATCATGAAAAGGACATCTTTTTTGGGTGTTAGTTCTAGAAGGTCTTGTATGTCTTCATAGAACCATTCAACTTCAGCTTCTTCAGCGTTACTGGTTGGGGCATAGACTTGGAATACCGTGATATTGAATGGTTTGCCTTGGAAACAAACAGAGATCATTCACTACATGATGTTATATGTGGAGTCTTAAAACAACTGAGCTCATAGATACAGGGAACAGATCAGTAGTTGGCACAGGCAGGGGCTGAGAGGTGAGTTTAATGGGGTCAAAAGTTCACAGATCTCAGTTACAAAATAAATGTCATGTGGATATAATATACAGCATGGTGACTGTAGCTAATAATGGTATAGTGCATATATTAAAGCTGCTGCTGCTGCTGCTGCTAAGTCGCATCAGTCGTGTCCAACTCTATGCAACCCCAGAGATGGCAGCCCACCAGGCTCCCCCATCCCTGGGATTCTCCAGGCAAGAACACTGGAGTGGGTTGCCATTTTCTTCTCCAATGCATAAAAGTGAAAAGTGAAAGTGAAGTCGCTCAGTCATGTCTGACTCCTAGCGACCCCATGGACTGCAGAGAGGCTCCTCCGTCCATGGGTTTTTCCAGGCAAGAGTACTGGAGTGGGGTGCCATTGCCTTCTAATCATGTAAATCTTCAAAGTTCTCATTATACGGAAAAAAACTGTAACTATGTATGGTGATGAATATTAACTAGCCTTACTCTGGCAATCCTTTCATGAGACATACAAATATCAAGTCATTATGTTGTATACCTAAATCTAACATGCCAAAATACCTTTTTTTTAATTTTTAATAATAAATGAAATTTTTTAAAGAGATCCTTAAGCCACAGATTAGCTAAGAGCTACACATAAAGGGAAGACTCATGTGACAAAGTAACTTCAACTGACTTCAGCCTCCAGATGGACTAACACCTCCTGATATCTGGCACTACAGTTAAAATGGCACTGTGCTCTCATTCCCTAAGAGATGAGCCAGCAATGCAGTGTGGACAACACATAAATAGGAGGAAATTCCTATTTCAGAGATTGGGGGAGGGGAGAGTTTTTAACACCAATTTATTTTGAATCTTATCAAATCATTAATAATTACTAAATTCTCAGTAATAAGATGCAAATGCAAAGTGATAGGATTATGCTGTGAGTAGAGTCTTAATTTTTAAAATGCATGTTTTAGTACAAACATCAAATATACATATGCATGATTCTTGCACTACTGCAAATGATCCCAAAATCTAGTCTAAAGAGAGGTCTTATTATAGTATGATTACTCTCATCAGGATTCTTAGCAATTCAAGACTGACATGGTCCAGAATGACGCAGAAGTTTAGAAATTAGTAACCTGTGCACGCTAACACTGTCTATGTCTTCTTCATTGGTGAAAATGTGAAATCAAAGCTTTAACTTGGCCAGCTTTGTATTGGAAACCAATAGGCTTGGTTGTTTTCCTTCCTTATTTTGATGGGATGGCATTTTTATAATAAGTTCTTATGAGGAATTCATATTCCCCTTGGGCCTTGACTTTATCTCCTAAAATATTCAGGTCCCTTTTTAAAGCTATGTCCTTTCAAAGACTATATCAATGATGAAATAATTATTAGGATTAGTTTGTGCTGCAAGTGACCAAAAGCCCCAACAACAGTGGCTTTAAAAAGATTGAAATTTAGAACTCCCCTAGAGGTCCGGTGGTTAAGAATCTGCCTGCCAATGCAGGGGACAGGTTCGTTCCCTGGTCTGGGAAGATCCCACATGCCTCCAGACAACTAAGCCCAAGTACCACAACTACTGAGCCCGTGCACCCTACAGCCTGTGCTCCACAACAAGAGACGCCACCGCAATGAGAAGCCTGTGCATCACAACGAAGAAAAGCCTTCACTTGCTGCAACTAAAGAAAGTCCATGAGCAACAGTAAAGACCCAGTGCAGCCAAGATAATTAATAAATGAAAAGTTTTTAAAAAGTCCATGCTTCCACTGCAGGGTGCCTGGGTTCAATCCCTGGTTGGGGAACTAAGATCCCACATGCCTCGAGTGAAAGTGATAGTTGCTCACTTGTGTCCAACTCTTTGCTGCGACCCCATGGACTGTAGTCTGCCAATGTCTCTGTCCATGGAATTCTCCAGGCAAAAATGGTGGAGTGGGCAGCCATTCCCTTCTCTAGAGGATCTTCCTGACCCAGGGATCAAACCTGAGTCTCCTTCATTGTAGGCAAATTCTTTACCACATGAGCCACCAGGGAAGCCACAATTCATGGCCCAAAAACAGAAGTGTATTCTTTTTCTGATAAGCATCAGCAGTCCAGCACTGAGCTGGTAGCTCCATATTCATAAAGGATCCAGTCTTCATCCTTTAATGAGGCCCATACCTCAGAACCCAGATAACTATTCCACACAAATACAGCCATCAACATCAACATTCCAGCAAGCAGAGGAGGAAGGGAAGGAAAGAGCACACAGTCTCTCTTTAAGAAGACATAGGGTAGATGGCACACCCTGCTTCCTCTCACCACCCATTGTCCTTGGCCACACCCTTTACAAAAGAGGCCGAAACAGGAAGTCATTATTCTAAGCAGCCATGGGGCCATCTATCACGGAGTGATTATGTTAGAGCAGGAGAAAAGGAGAATGGATTTTAAAGGAGAATCAGCAAACTCAGCCACACTATTCCTGAATAAAACAATTACTTTTATGTGTTATTTCCCACCTTGGGATAACTATTCTGGTATACTGTACATTTTCCAAATGTTACTTTTTCTATCAGAAGGAGAATAAAAAAGCAAAATAGTTTTCAACTATTTCTAGTATTCAAGAGATATTGGGCATTGTATTTGGTGCTTTCACATTTGTTATCTCCTTTAATTCTCACAACAAGGTATTGTCCTCATTCGGGGAAATTAAGATTCACAGCACTGATATGAGAAATGGGAGTATTTAAAGCTTAAGCCTCTCCTAATTTTCTCCCCTATGAAATGTATTTAGCTAAGTTCTTTTCCTCCTTAGAATCTAATCAATGACCCCTATTCAACTCTCTCCATGACCAAAACCTTTTTCTGAAGCACCAGTAAATAAGTCAGGATTCTGCTGTGCATCTGTAGAAAGGTAATTACCAACATTTGAAATGAGAAATAGAAATTCTCAAATGTTTCAGTCTTTAAGTCTCAAATTCATATTCTTCATACCCCCATTATTAACGGGATGTTTTATTTTACCATGTGCTGCTTAGAAGTATCATGTAATGTTTTCTCTGGCTCTAGTGCCACATAACATCACAAAGGAACCACTTGGCTTCCACTCCAGAAAAACTCCCAACTTTCATGATATGCTTCAGCAATCCCACCTTTCTGTCCACTCTAAAGTATGTATCATCATATCACTGGGACTTTTAAGGCCACTGAATTCATATTTGTAGCAGAAGATATTTATTGAGTGTTTCATATGTGCCAATGATGTGGAAATGATCTATGAAGTAGAATGAATTGCTGTCATTACTATTATCCCCATTTTGCGGATAAAAACACAGGGCCTTAGAAAGGCTTAGGAACATACCCCAATTCCCATAATTATTATGTAGGACAGCTGAGACTCAAACTTGCTTCTCTTTGACCAAATAGCTCACACTCTTAACTTGCCTACAAGGAACCGGGTACCTGCTCAGATGTTGAAAACACAGCAGCTGTGCCATAATCAGTCCCTGTCCTCAAGGAATCACAGTCCAGTGAGATAAATGGCACTGTGCCTTTAATTTCACTGCACTGTGACAAGTTCTAGGACTGCCCAAGATGCACTGCTGTTGGTGCCAACACAGGTGTAGCTAATCCCACACTGAGGATGTAAGACCCTGCATCATCTCCTATCTCCTATTGTCTCCAGCATCTCTCTACTTCGGGACCAGAGTCTCATACATCTTTCTTTCCTTAGTCCCTAATACAATTCCTGACACAAAATAAGTATTCATGAAGTGGCCCATACTATGAAAGCAGAATTAGCCAGAATGGAGAGTGGGTACCCTGACATGTAAGTCAATCTAGGACTAAATCCACACTTTCTAGCTGAAAGGCTACCAGCATAGACTTACACCAATCTCATTTCTCATCTAGTGGTATTAGAAGACACATGAACTAGTAGGAAAGAAAGATCCCAGCATGGGCAGCAACTGAGCTGTCTCTAATCACTGGGCCAGCTTCTGGCAGAGTAAGAAGGACACTGAGGAAGCAGTCACAAAGTAGGTTTCTGAGACCTGGGGGAGACCTGGAATGCTAAGGACCAAAGTTGTTTTCTTTTTCAAAAATGCCAGTCAGTCATCTAAAAATCCTCCCTCCATCACCAAAGATGAAGACATTATGCAACGACCGAAGGGCACTGGAGATATCTGGAGGACTGGTCACTTCAGCAGCAAACTGGAACAGAAATAGCTAAAGCAATTGAAATACAATTGATCAATTGATGGAGTCACAGCACTTTAAGTCTGCACAATGAGCAGTTTCAAAGAAACAGAATTCTCTGCATTTGCAATGTCAACTCAAAAAAAAAAAAAACCCATGAACCTATTTAAATCAGCATGGAAAGCAGATTGGTGTGGAACATGAAAGAGAATTAGCATAACCCAGAAAAAAAACATGGTGACCAGCGTGGAAATAAATGAAGACCAATCAAATGAGAGCAAGCAAACCTGTTTATTCAGAGCTTGCTATAGAAAGGGAGTCAACCTCTATCACTTACATTTGGCCAAAGGCAGGCAGAAGCATGGGAAAGCTTTACAATTGGAAAAAGAGAAGGCTTCAGGCACGCCCTGATTGGAAGTTGTTGGCATGGGAAAGCTGTAGGCAGGCTAACCAGAAAAGGAACATCTTATGTGATTGATTATGGGTGTGTATTTGGCTTTCACTAACTAGGGCTTCCCAGGTGACTCAGTGAATCCGCCTGACAATGCAGGAAACTCAGAAGACATGCGTTCAACTCCTAGGTTGGGAAGATCCCTGGAGAAGGAAATGGCAACCCCTTCCAGTATTCTGGCCTGAGAAATTACAAGGACAGAGGAGCCTGGCAGACTATAGTCCACAGGGTCACAAAGAGTCAGAAATGACTGAGCACACGTGCACGCAAATTAGTCCTAAGTTTGAAATGGTGACAAAAATTAGGGAAGCTATCAGTTATTAAGTTTGGCCATTTGGGGCCAATTGTTCCGAAGGCTATTGTTTGGCTTCCGGGACCACTTGCTAGAGATAGTGATCTGACTTCCTACAAATCTGACTGATAGCAGGCTGGTTTCCTGGGCTGGTTATGGTTGATAAAGAGTTGGACACAACTAAGTAACTTCGCTTCTTACTCCTTCCTTATGGTTGATAACGGATCCATTTCCTGGGCTAGTTGCTGCAGATGGTGGGTGAGAGTTCTGTTTTTATATATGGTGTGACCTTTGTCTGTTTGTAATAGGAAAAGGAGTACGTCCAGGCTGTATAATGTCACCCTGTTTATTTAACTTATGTGCAGAGTACATCATGAGAAATGCTGGGTTGACTGAACACAAGTTGGAATCAAGATTGATGGGAGAAATATCAATAACCTCAGATATGCAGATGACACAGCAGAAAACAAAGAAGAACTAAAGAGCCTCTTGATGAAAGTGAAAGAGGAGAGTAAAAAAGTTGGCTTAAAGCTCAACATTCAGAAAACTAAGATCATGGCATCTAGTCCCATCACTTCATGGCAAATAGATGGGGAAGCAGTGGAAACAGTGGCAGACTTTATTTCTGGGGGCTCCAAAATCACTGCAGATGGTGACTGCAGCCATGAAATTAAAAGATGCTTACTACTT
>NW_011495079.1:2422416-2430117 GCF_000754665.1 Bison bison bison
AAAGCTGAGTGCCAAAGAATTGATGCTTTTGAACTGTGGTGTTGGAGAAGACTCTTGAGAGTCCCTTGGACAGCAAGGAGATCCAACCAGTCCATCCTAAAGGAGATCAGTCCTGAGTGTTCATTGGAAGGATTGATGTTGAAGCTGAAACTCCAAACTTTGGCCACCTGATGTGAAGAGCTGACTCATTTGAAAAGACCCTGATGCTGGGAAAGATTGAAGGTGAGAGGAGAAGGGGACAACAGAGAATGAGATGGTTAGAAGGCATCACCGACTCAATGGACATGAATTTGGGTAAACTCCAGGAAGTGGTGATGGACAGGGAAGCCTGGCATGCTGCAGTCCATGGGGTCACAAAGAGTCCAACAAGATTGAGCGACTGAACTGAACTGAACTGATATTCCCTCTCTCCCTGGGGAAACAAACTTTTTAGAATAATCTAGCACAGGACTGACGTCAGTATACTGTGAGTAGGCCCACGGCTCTACTTTCTAGTTGTATGACTTGCACAAAGTTGCTTGGCTTCCTTAGCCCTCAGTTTCCTCATCTGCAAAGTGGTGATATGGCATAGTAAAAGTCTGATGAACATTGAATGACGTAGGGCACCTAGCATGTTTAGCATAGTGCCTGGAACATGGAGAGTAGCCAATTGATGTGAGCTGCTATTAACATTATGAATATTGTCAGTATCCTTTTTTACCTAACCTAATCCAGGGGTTTAACCAGATAAAGAGGATGAAATTGCAAAGGATACCATTCCAGGAAAAACCTTATGGAGAGGTTTAATAAGATATAAAGAATATATTGGATGCTCTGTATGATCACAAAAAGATTAGTTGGTAAAGGCATATGAATCCCCCCATGCTCAGAGAACCAGAGAGTTGCCTGTAGTATCTTATGATTGATACTAAACCACCTGAGAGTAAATTGATTCCAGAGAAAGTTACATGGTGGCAATACAGAAAAAAAGTACAGAGGAGGTTAAAACAATTTTCAAACTTGTGAGAAGAAACAAGAAAAGAACACAAGATAATAAGAATATAGTGACATCTCCTGAAGTAGACACTATTATCACATCTATTTTACCTACAAGAAGATGGAGGCAGAGAGGACTTAGTAACCTGATGGTCACAGTCATAATCAAAAAGGAACTTTAGCAGCTAAGTAGAAATTTGCAGGGAAAAAAAAAGACCTAGATGGTTCCATTAAGAACACAGCACAGAAATAGAGGCTTAGGTGTAAATGAACTGAGCATGTGGAACAAAAAAGTTTATAATCACCAAGTTGTCTCTTCAAAATGTCCCCCTATTATGAAATATCAGGATTTTGCATTTCAGCATTATGGAACTATTGTATTTAGTTATATTTGCTTCCCACATTTTGCATTAAGTTTCTTGGAAATGTTATTCACTTTCCTCAGGGGAGAAGATGCCTGAAAAAGGCAAATTATTCTTTCTGCAACAGGACCTAGACATCCCTTCTCTCTCAGCCTTGACCTCCAAGATCCCAAGGACCTCCTCCTAGCAGCTAAGACCAGAACAGGCTTTGGTTCAAAGAGACTGAGTCTGTATTATAAGAAAAGAAGAGAAACAGCCACTAAAAATGTTTGGTTGATTTAACAAGGCAGTTTGTACCTTCTGGAATGTACAAGTTGTTAATAAATTGCATTTCTTACCTTTTTATAGAGTACATTCCTAGTGTGGTGTTTTGGTTTATGTTTTATGATAGGTGCTATAGTTTCAGCATCTGAATATGGATTTCATTAATCCTTAATTTGTGCCTCCACCAGAAGGAATTGCGTCTTCTAGACTTTGCAAACAGTGCCCTCTCCTGGATGAAGTGACCCCTGCTTTTCTGATCTGCAAAGCTTAGAGACAAGGACATGAATGCTAAAATACAGGAAAGGCTCTGGAGACCCCCATATATGGGATTTCTGGTCTCTTTTGGGGATGCAGAGATGGTACCCAGGCCCAGTTCTGTCCCAGTGAAAGGTGAGAGCCCTGGACTTACATGGCTATAAAGAAAAAGAAAAGAAAGAAAAGCCAAGGACCTGAGGATATGATCACTGTCTGGATCTAGAAGTCTAAACGCCTGACAATGAGTTGGATGGATGAACTTAATCTCACTTCAGATTGGTGCAGGAACTCAAATAGAACCTTGATGGGCTTGAAAAAAAAGTCACATACTTAATGCTTAGGATGACTGCTGAAAATCAGATCTTAATCATCTACTAAATTTGTTTAACTTCACCAAAGCAACTGAGTTGGACTGCATTTAAAGGACACTTTTTGAAGCTGTTGAGAGCTTGAGGAAACACTGGCTTCTCTAAAAAAGAATAGAGAAGGGGTTCGTGATCACTGGTGCTATTTATCAATATTTCCCATTCTCTTTCTCGACAAGGATAAGGATTACACTTTCTGTTCCTCCATGAATTTAGATGTGGCCAGGTGGTTTGCTGTAGCCAATCAAGTGTGAGTGAAAGTTATGCCTTAAAGAATTTGCGCAAGGTTCCCCACCTTTCCTTCTCTTTTCCACCATAGGGTGGACAAACTATAGCCCACAGCCCAAATCCAGCCCACTGCCAATTTTTATAAATAAAGCTTTATTGGGACACAATCATGCCCATTCTTTTACATATAGTCTATGGCTTTTTGCTTGCTACACAACAGAGTTGAGTAGCTGCCACAGAGACCATATGGCCTGCAAAACTGAAAATATTTACCATCTGGCCCTTTACAGAAAAAGTTTGCGAACCTGTGCTCTCAACAGTGGGGGGTCCCTGAAAGAAAACATCATGGAGCACAGCTCATGCTGGACAAGACTGACATGTAGCAACGTAGCACAAGAATGAAATGAACCCTCATTGTTTTAAGCCACTGAGATTTTGGTGGTTTTGCTGCCCCAGCATGACAGATCTAACAAAAATAGCAGAAGAGAATGTATACCCAGAATGTAAAACACCTTGAAAGAAGCTCTCCAAATACTAATGATGGAGAATATGCAAATTCAACGTCATTGACATTATTCTTTTAACCAGGTGGGGAATAAGCATGATCCCCACATGCAAATGAGGCTGTTATCGGGTAAGCCAGACAAGTGTGATACTTTTCCCCCTAAAATCAACATGAATTAATTTCTGTATCTAAGGAAGGCCAGCCAGCTCTAATCAGACACTGGTTTGTTTTATGAGAGGAGTAAAGAGGCTCATTACAGCAAATCCCAAGCATGTTGATAAATTCCCAATCTTGGGCTCTCATAAAACTCAGAAACACACTTTCCAATGCCTTCCACACTTCTTCTGAATCACTGAGCCAGAGGCAGCTGCCTGATTTGTGACCTTCCGCCATCCGCCATCTCGCATAGATCATTTTCACCAAATAGAGTCTTAAAATTGTCATCATTTTCTTTACATTGACATTTGAAAGAAATGTTAGATTGATCCACCACTGGGTTAGCTATTTTGCAACTTCTCCCGGCTGGTTAAGGAAGTCGTTGTAAATAAATGCAGCTTTTCTGGACATTTTAAATGGTAGCAATCACAACAATTTTAGCAACACAGAGAGGAAGGGAAGATAGAGAAAAAGAAAACTGGAGAGAATGGTCCATGGGCAACACACATCACCCCTAGGGAGCTGGAGAAGAGCTTTTCCCAGCTCCCTCTGATTGGAAGCTGTAACCACTTAGTAGCCAGGAGCTTGGAGGAAAAGGAGCACTGCCTGTCTATGCTTTCCATCAGCCTTGACTTCACATCTGGCTTAATCTAAAAACTCATCTGTGCCCCAAGGGAGGACACAGAGCACTGAAGAAGCGTGGCTCCTCATTAACCCACTAGCAGTTTAGAGGTGAACCCTGGTTGCAAGTACCCAACAAGGTCATGGCAGGTAAGTTGGGAGGTTCCATCAGAAAGACATCTGTGGAGCTAGGGATCAATTCATCTGAACCTAGGAGTGGGACAAAGGGGATGGCAGGAGTAAGGTACTCTGTCTCAGGGATCAGCCTCCAGGCATCCTATGGCTCCATCCCTGGATGCTGGATTTGTGCTGCTCATAACTGCTTCATCCAAATTCGGTTCGGAATGGAAATTCTTCTAATTAATACAGAACTTCATGCTCCCTCAGGCTGTGACTTGTGTTCTCTATGGATCCAAAAACTAAGGAGAAAGAAAGGAAGCATCTTTTCCCTTTTGCCATTAGTGCCAGCCTTCTTATGAGCCTGTCTGATTCCTTCCAATCTATTCCAGGACAATAAGTAGAAACAAGCTTCTCAACCCCTTTAGAGCAGGTAGGAACCATAAGAATGGAAATAGAGCTGGAGGCCTCAGCTGAAGTGGTTGAACTGAGACTGGGATTCTGGTTTTGTCAATTGCCTGTAGTTGCTTGTTAAGTTCACAGGTAATTTGCAACTAGGGCAGCTGCTGAACACACTGGAAAAACAAAAGTTCAAAACGGCCTTACTAAATTAAAGGTGAGACCCAAAGCCACCAGCAAATGAAGGTTAATAGAGGGCTTCTACTGCATCTCAGATTAAGGTAAAAACAGCAAAACTACCCAAGTACAAACAGCATGGGGAAGTACTGGCTGTGAGCATGAAGGGCAGAGGAAGATCTCCAGGTCTTAGTGGACAAGTTCACTGAGCCAGAAATGTAAGATAAATGTTAAACAAGAATATAAAAGACAGCAATTATAAAATAATCTTCATTGACTCATGTATTCTTTTATTCAACAAACTTTACTGAATGCCTACTATGTGTCATGCATTGTGCTAGCATCTAGAGCGAGATTCAACAAACCAGAGCCCACAAGTCAAATCTGACCTACTATTTGTTTTTGCATGGCCCTTGAGCTAAGAATGATTTTCACATTTCTATAATGCAAAACAAACAAACAAAAGAACCAGTATTAGCCTTTCAGAGACAACAGCTATTCAAAGAAGATAGGCCTGCAATGGCTAAAGTATTGCTATCTGTCTCTTTTTAGGGAAAAAGAGAGTTGCCAAGCCCCCAATCTAGGGGTACAAAGTTCAATAAGAAATAACCCTTACCCTCAAGGAAGTCACAGTTTGGTATGAACTTAGTAAACAGTATCAGTACACCTTGTCCTTTCCTTGCTTCACAACCTAGAAGCAAGATAGAAAATTTAAAGGAAGCTCAGGGAAAGTTATAAAGATTAATAAAAGAATGGGAAGAAGGATCTATGAGAAAATTTTAAAAGAATTTGGATTATTTATTTTCGAGAAAAAGAGGCTATGGGGAGACTTAAGAATAGCCTTCAAATATTTGAAGAGATATTATTAAGCAAAAAGTTTTTCCATTTTGGACATAAAGATTAATAGAATGTAGGTTAAAATTTTTTATTATAGACATGGAAGGATTTCCTGGAAGGCTTTTAAACTTCTACAATGAATTGAGAAATCCATTTTCTTTAATCTTCTAAAACTAGTGTCTTTTCTCATCTGTCTGGGAGCTGTTAAATGTTTGAGTGTTGTCGGAGCTAAAGGTAGAGGTGGAGTAAATGTCCTAAGTTCAACCCAGGTCTCTGATTCTTCCATTCAGAACTTGGGGGTTTTCAGAAGGAGAAAGTCTTTTTCCCCTCCGGGTCTCAATTTTCCTCTCTTGCAAAATGAGAACCTAACATGCTCTGAGTCTGTGATTTCTTGGGCAGAAACTTTGATATGGTTTAGCAGCTGAGGAAGACAAAGGAGCTTCAAGGATCTCCTCTTATGACAGAGGAGGCAACAGATGCTGTTTCATTTTTTATATGAATAAAGAAACTTAGACTCAATATCTGTTTTAATTCAAAGGTAACCATTAGTTGCAAAAAAAGAACATATTTACTAGATAGAAAAGACCAAAGAAATTTTGAATAAATGACTAAAGACAGTACAGCATAACAGGGTAATGTCAAGGAGGCATACACAAAGAAAAATATAAAAGAAGAAGACAGAAGCAAGAACTGACATTCCACAAGCACAGTCAATGTGATGGGGTTGTAGGCTCCTCCTTCGAAGATGAACTCTTAGACAGACCTAAAAGTACAAAATTCTACTACACGCTGTTTGTGAGCCACTGAAAACCAAATAGCACACAAGTGTAAAAAATACAGGGGTTAATATGGAACTTGGTTCATGATAGGCATGCTGAAGTCTTTAAGGGTAAAGCATACTAAAGTCTACAGTTGACCATGGAATTCATCAAAAAATAAAGTAAGATGGAAAGATGTTTACATAGAGGGATGGATGGACAGATATGTGAAAAAGTAAATATAAGAATATATTAAATGTAGAAGCTATCCCTGGTTGGGAAGATCCCTTGGAGGAGGGCATGGCAACCCACTTCAGTATTCTTTGCCTGGAGAATCCCATGGACAGAGGAGCCTGGTGGACTACAGTCCATGGGGTCGAAAAGAGTTGGATATGACTGAGTGACTAAGCACAGCACAGGAGGTAAATATATAGATGCTTACCGAACAATTCTATATGTCTGACTTTTTTTATACTAAAACTTAGGGGGGAAATGACTGGCCAAAAATAAAAAAGTATAAAGAGTAAGATTTCATTTTTTGTTGATTCTATCGATGCATAAAGAAAAAGAAAGCTTTTTAAAATAAATGATATCTGAAGTAGGCAGAATTTGAATTATTTGGGCTTCTTTGCCCTGCTCTTTTTATAGCTTTGATAATAATTCCCAGGCCCACACCAGGAAATCAACTTCCTTTAATGTGCTCTGTGCTTCTCTCCAAATATGACCATCCCTTGATTTTTAGGGACGATCGTAAAGAACCACAGTTTAAAGATAGCTTTTAGGAAATGGTGTTATTAGAGGCTTCCTTATGCTGATTTTTTGTACAGTTCTTCTGTGTATTCTTGCCGCCTCTTCTTAATATCTTCTGTTTCTGTTAGGTCCATACCATTTCTGTCCTTTATAGAGCCCATCTTTGCATGAAATGTTCCCTTGGTATCTCTAATTTTCTTGAGATCTCTAGTCTTTCCCATTCTGTTGTTTTCCTCTATTTCTTTGCATTGATCACTGAGGAAGGCTTTATCTCTCCTTGCTATTCTTTGGAACTCTGCATTCAGATGCTTATATCTTTCCTTTTTTCCTTTACTCTTCACTTCTCTTCTTTTCACAGCTATTTGTAAGGCCTCCCCAGACAGCCATTTTGCTCTTTTGCATTTATTTTCTATGGGGATGGTCTTGATCCCTGTCTCCTGTAGAATGTCACGAATCTCCATCCATAGTTCATCAGGCACTCTATCAGATATAGGCCCTTAAATCTATTTCTCACTTCCACTGTATAATCATAAGGGATTTGATTTAGGTCATACCAGAATGGTCTAGTGGTTTTCCCTACTTTCTTCAATTTAAGTCTGAATTTGGCAATAAGGAGTTCATGATCTGAGCCACAGTCAGCTCCTGGTCCTGTTTTTGCTGACTGTATAGAGCTTCTCCATCTTTGGCTACAGAGAATATAATCAATCTGATTTCGGTGTTGACCATCTGGTGATGTCCATGTGTAGAGTCGTCTCTTGTGTTGTTTGAAGAGGGTGTTTGCTATGACCAGTGCATTCTCTTGGCAAAACTCTATTAGCCTTTGCCCTGCTTCATTCCGTACTCCAAGGCCAAATTTGCCTGTTACTCCAGGTGTTTCTTGACTTCCTACTTTTGCATTCCAGTCCCCTATAATGAAAAGGATATCTTCTGGG
>NW_011495079.1:2430217-2463074 GCF_000754665.1 Bison bison bison
ACGAAGAGTTGACTCATTGGAAAAGACTCTGATGCTGGGAGGGATTGGGGGCAGGAGGAGAAGGGGATGACAGAGGATGAGATGGATGGATGGCATCACTGACTCGATGGACGTGAGTTTGAGTGAACTCCAGGAGTTGGTGATGGACAGGGAGGCCTGGCGTGCTGCAGTTCATGGGGTCGCAAAGAGTCGGACACAACTGAGCAACTGAACTGAACTGAACTATGCTGATTTACATCTAGAACTCTCCATCAGTAGAAGGACATTGGTCTTAGAATCAGATAGAGTGTGATGTCATCCCAGTTTCATCACACTGTAGCCATGGGCATGTGAATTAAACACTGGTCTTTGGTTAAAGAGAGATATAACATTGGATATGTTATATGTTATCTGATACGACATAACTATACCTCCACTCAGGTTTCTAATAAGCACCTTACACTTAACATGTTAAAACCAGCACTCCTGATTTTTTCACCTCAATCCTGTTTCTCTTATGGTGGTGTATAGTCACTAAATCGTGCCAACTCTTGCAATGCCATGGACAGTAGCCTGCTAGGCTCCTCTGTCCATGGGATTCTCCAGGCAAGACTACTGCAATGGGTTTTCCATTTCCTTCTCCTGGCGATCTTCCCAACCCAGGAATCAAACCTGGGTCTCCTGCGCTGCAGGCAGATTCTTTACCAACTGAGCTATAAGCCTCCCCTATTTCAAATGTGGAAGTTTCTCAGTCCAAAATCCTTGGAGTCACCTCTTTTCTCTTTCTCTCATACCATTTATGATGCAAATCCTTCAATAGATTGTGGCTCAACCTTGAGTAGATACCCAGAATCAGACTGACTTCATCACATCCAATGCTACATCTCTGGTACCAACCACTACTGTTTCTTTTCTGGATTATTGCAACAGCCCCAGAACTGGCCTCAAACTTTAGGCCCCTCAGATTAGCCTCAACACAGTAGCCAGACTGGTCTCTTAAAATTATATTGATCATGTCACTTCTCTGCTCAGAATTCTTCAGTGATTCCCCATCTCAATCAGTTAGTTCAGTCGCTCAGTTGTGCCTGACTCTTTGCGACCTCATGGACTGCAGCACGCCAGGCCTCCCTGTCCATCACCAACTCCCAGAGTCTACTCAAACTCATGTTCATTGAGTCGGTGATGCCATCCAACCGTCTCATCCTCTGTCATCCCCTTCTCCTCCTGCCTTCAATCATTCCCAGCATCAGGGTCTTTTCAAATGAGTCAGCTCTTCACATAAGGTGGCCAAAGTATTGGAGTTTCACCTTCAACATCAGTCCTTCCAATGAACACTCAGGACTGATCTCCTTTAGGATGGGCTAGTTGGATCTCCTTGCAGTCCAAGGGACTCTCAAGAGTCCTCTCCAATACCACAGTTCAAAAGCATCAATTCTTCTGTGCTCAGCTTTCTTTATGGCCCAACTCTCACATCCATACATGACTACTGGAAAAATCATAGCTTTGACAAGATGGACCTTTATTGGCTAAGTCATGTCTCTGTTTTTTAATATGCTGTCTAAGTTGGCCATAGATTTTCTTCAAAGGAGCAAGCATCTTTTACTTTCATGGCTGCAGTCACCATTTGCAGTGATTTTGAAGCCCCCAAAATAAAGTCTGTCACTGTTTCCACTGTTTCCCCATCTATTTCTCATGAAATGATGGGATCAGATGCCATGATCTTCGTTTTCTGAATGTTGAGCTTTGAGCCAACTTTTTCACTCTCTACTTTCACTTTCATCAAGAGGCTCATCAAGAGGTTCTTTTTCACTTTCTGCCATAAGGGTGGTGTCATCTCCATATCTGAGGTGATTGATATTTCTCCTGGCAATCTTGATTCCAGCTTGTGCTTCATCCAGCCCAGAATTTCGCATGATGTACTCTGCATATAAGTTAAATAAGCAAGGTGACAATACACAGCCTTGACATATTCCTTTCCCTGTTTGGAACCCGTCTGTTGTTTCATATCCAGTTCTAACTGTTGCTTCCTAACCTGCATACAGATTTCTCAAGAGGCAGGTCAGGTGGTCTGGTATTCCCATCTCTTTCAGAATTTTCCAGAGTTTGTTGTGATCCACACAGTCAAAGGCTTTGGCATAGTCAATAAAGCAGAAGTAGATTTTTTTCTGGAACTCTCTTTCTTTTTTGATGATCCAACGGATGTTGGCAATTTGATCTCTGGTTCCTCTGCTTTTTCTAAATCCAGCTTGAACGTCTGGAAGTTCACAGTTCACATACTGTTGAAGCCTGGCTTGGAGAATTTTGAGTTTTACTAGTGTGTGAGATGAGTGCAATTGTGTGGTGGTTTGAGCATTCTTTGGCATTGCCTTTCTTTGGGATTGGAATGAAGACTGACCTTTTCCAGTCCTGTGCCCACTACTGAGTTGTCCAAATTTGCTGGCATATTGAGTGCAGGACTTTCACAGCATCATCTTTTAGGATTTGAAATAGCTCAGCTGGAATTCCATCACCTTCACTAGCTTTGTTCATAGTGATGCTTCCTAAGGTCCACTTGACTTTGCACTCCAGGATGTCTGGCTCTAGGTGAGTGATCATACCATCATGATTATCTGGGTCATGAAAATCTTTTTTTTTTTTTCCCTTTGGAGTAGTTTACTTTTTTATTTTATTTTTTTTTAATTTTAACTGGAGGCTAATTGCTTTACAATATTGTAGTGGTTTTTGCCATACATTCACATGAATCAGCCATGGGTGTACATGTGTTCCCCATTCTGACCCTCCCTCCCACCTCCCTCCCCATCCCATCTCTCAGGGTCATCCCAGTGCACCAGCCCTGAGCACCGTGCCTCATGCATCAAACCTGGACTGGCGATCTATTTCACATATGATAATACACATGTTTCAATGCTATTCTCTCAAATCATCCCATCCTCGCCTTCTCCCAGAGAGTCCAACAGTCTGTTCTTTACATCTGTGTCTATTTTGCTGTCCCGCATATAGGGTCATCGTTACCATCTTTCTAAATTCCATATATAGGCATTAATATACTGTATTGGTGTTTTTCTTTCTGACTTACTTCACTCTGTATAATAGGCTCCAGTTTCATCCACCTCATTAGAACTGATTCAAATGCATTCTTTTTAATAGCTGAGTAATATTCCACCTCATGCGAAGAGTTGACTCATTGGAAAAGACTCTGATGCTGGGGGGGATTGGGGGCAGGAGGAGAAGGGGACGACAGAGGATGAGATGGCTGGATGGCATCACTGACTCGATGGACATGAGTCTGGGTGAACTCCAGGAGTTGGTGATGGACAGGGAGGCCTGGCATGCTGCGATTCATGGGGTCACAAAGAATCGGACACGACTGAGCGACTGAACTGAACTGAACTGAATATTCCATTGTATATATGTACCAGAGCTTTCCTATCCATTCATCTGCTAGGACATCTAGGTTGCTTCCGTGCCCTGGCTACTGTAAACAGTGCTGTAATGAACATTAGGGTACATGTGTCTCTTTCAATTCTGGTTTCCTCCATGTGTATGCCCAGCAGTGGGATTGCTGGGTCGTATGGCAGTTCTATTTCCAGCTTTTTAAGGAATCTCCACTCTGTTCTCCATAGCGGCTGTACTAGTTTGCATTCCCACCAATGATGGAAGAGGGTTCCTTTTTCTCCGCACCCTCTCCAGCATTTATTGTTTGTAGACTTTTGGATAGCAGCCATTCTGACTGGCACGAGATGGTACCTCACTGTGGTTTTTATTTGCATTTCTCTGATAATAAGTAACATTGAGCATCTTTTCATGTGTTTGTTAGCCATTTGTATGTCTTCTTTGGAGAAATGTTTGTTCATTCTTTGGCCTATTTTTTGACTGGGTTGCTTATTTTTCTGGAATTGAGCTGCAGGAGCTGCTTGTATATTTTTGAGATTAATTCTTTGTCAGTTGATGAAGATCATTTTTGTATACTTCTTCTGTGTATTATTGCCACCTCTTCTTAATATCTTAAGGTTAGGTACATACCATCGGCAGACGAATGGATAGGAAAGCTGTGGTACATATATACAATGGAATATTACTCAGCTTTAAAAAGAATGCTTCTGTTAGGTACATACCATTTCTGTCCTTTATTGAGCCCATCTTTGCATGAAATGTTCCCTTGGTCTCTCTAATTTTCTTGAAGAGATCTCTAGTCTTTCCCATCCTATTGTTTTCCTCTATTTCCTTGCACTGATCACTGAAGAAGGTTTTCTTATCTCTATTTGCTATTATTTGGAACTCTGCATTCAAATGGGTATATCTTTCCTTTTCTCCTTTGCCTTTCACTTCTCTTCTTTTCTCAGCTATTTATAAGGCCTCCTCAGACAACCATTTTGTCTTTTTGCATTTCTTTTTCTTGGGGATGGTCTTGATTCCTCCATCCAGGACCTCCATCCATAGTTCTTCAGGCACTCTGTCTATCAGATCTAATCCCTTGAATCTATTTCTGTACACTCCTACTGTATAATAGTTAGGGATTTGATTTAGGTCATACCTGAATGGTCTAGTAGTTTTCCCTACTTTCTTCAATTTAAGTCTGAATTTGGCAATAAGGAGTTCATGATCTGAGCCACAGTCAGCTCCCAGTCTTGTTTTTGCTGACTGTATACAGCTTCTCCATCTTTGGCTGCAAAGAATATAATCAATCTGATTTCAGTATTGACCATCTGGTGACGCCCATGTGTAGAGTCGTCTCTTGTGTTGTTGGAAGAGGGTGTTTGCAATGACCAGTGTGTTCTCTTGGCAAAACTCTATTAGCCTTTGCCCTGCTTCATTCCATATTCTCAATCAGAGTCAAACCCAAAGTCCTTCTTCAGTGGCTTACAAGGTCTCTGGGCTACTATCTCTGAGACTTCATCTTCCCTGTTTCTCCACCATTCACTCAGCTCCAGCCATACCAGCCTCCTTACCATTCCTTGAACTTGTCAAGCACACACCAGTCCCAGAGCACCTGCTGTTCTCTCTGCCTAGAACTCTCCTCTCCCTGATATCTACATGATTCACTCTCTTCCCCTCTTCACATCTCTGCAAAACTACCCACCTTAGTCATGGACCTCCCCTCCCCAATTATGTGACATGGCAACACCCTGACGCCCACATTCTCAAGTATGCAAACTCTGCTTTATACTGTTTCACGGTGCCTATCTTTCTCCAATGTATTACATACTTATTTGTTTCCTCTGGTCTGTGTCCCCCACCCCTCATACATAAGCTTCAAGAGGCCAAGAAACTTATTTGGTCTCCTCTGTATGCTCAGAACTAGAACAGAACATGGCATTAGTTTCTCCTCAATTTGTTAAAAGAATATAAAAGTGCTCCGAAAATTATAAAGCTGTAAATACATGTGATGGGGCATTATTCTTATTTATATGGGTAAACCATAAGAGAGCCTTTTTTAAAAATCCCCAGTTCATTTTTCTCCTCAACTCTGCTACATATAAGGAGATTCTTTCTCTGCAACCTGCAGACTAGATACTGTCACACTTCAGGTGACACCCAGCGGTGTGACTCAAAACACTTAACCACCTGCTCCCCAGGAACCCAGCAGAATGGATACAATGACCCACTGTCACCACCAAAACCCATTAACAATTCCTGGGAAATAAAAATGGAATCTGGCCGTATCGGCTGGAACCACCATCTTCCAGTAATTTGTCAAAATTACCAACACAAAGGGAAACAGGAGGGACACCCACTATGTGTTCTCCAGGACTTTTAGAAAACATGGAGTTGTTCCTTTGCCCACATACAAGTGAATATACAAGAAAGGTGATATTGTAGACATCAAGGGACTGGGTACATACAAAAAGGAACGTCCCACAAATGTTACCATGGCAAAACTAGGAGAGTCTACAATGTTACCCAGCATGCTTTGGCATCACTGTAAACAAACAAGGGCAAGATTCTTGCCAAGAGAATGAACGTGCCTATGGAGCATATTGAGCGCTCTTAAGAGCTGAGATAGCTTTCTAAAACGTGCAAAGGAAAATGATCAGAAAAAGAAGGACGCCAAAGAGAAAGGGGCTTGGGTTCAGCTGAAGTGCCAGCCTGCTCCACCCTGAGAAGCGCACTTCGTGAGAGTCAGTGAAAAGGAGCCTCAACTGTTGGAGCCCGTTCCCTGTGAACTCATGACCTGACCGGTATAAAGAAAATAAAGACTTGGACTATACAAATGTTTTTGGAAAAAAATGGAATATGGTAATAAAAGAGTCTAACCTTTTTTTCTCCTTTGTGGTTAGTCTCTTTTTCACACGCTCACAGGCTGACGCATGTAGAGGCCTTGCCCTCCGGCCTTCAGACCAGTATTCCCAGAACCAAACAGCTGTGCCAACGCCTCAGCTCCAGGGCCGTGCGCAGAAGCACTGCACAAGCATTCAATCCAAGATGGCGGTGGCGGGCCGCGTGCAGAGGGGCTGCGCTGGTGTTGCAGTCTACCACATCCCTGCGCCTGTCCCAGGAGAAATCAGCCCACTCCCCACTGACAAGAATTCCATAAAGACACTTCCCTGGTGGACCAGTGATTAAAATTCTATGCTTTCACTGCAGGGGGAACAGGTTCCGGGAACTAAGATCCCAAATTCCCTGTAGTTCAGAAAAAAAGAAAAACCAATAAAGCAGCCTGTAAGGGAGAGCATGTACTCTACAACATGAGCTCACACCTCTCTGTTCCTTAATCACATTACAGCTTTCCTTTGCTTCTGAACCAAATTCAGTCTCCTTCTATGGCACAAGCGACACTGGGCAGAAGGGTCCTTGCTAGGGGTTAACTTGGGATTGGTCAATAACAATCAAAATAATATCAGCTGAAGCTACCACCATATCAGAGGCACATCGGCCTGGAGAAACTTATGATCAATGACAGTTCTACTGCACTATTATCTTTAGAAACTTGTAGAAAAATAAGCATTGAATTGGGAATAAAAAAAAACTGGGTTCCCTGCCACTCTCTTCGGTTCAGGGTTCTCAGCCTCAGCACTGCTGACATCCTGTGCCTATAAAACTTTGATGTGAGGGGTTGTTCTGTGCTTGGTAATACTTGACAGCATCCCTCATCTCTACCATCAGAAGCATTTTCTCTCGGTTGTGACAACCAGAAATGTCTCCAGACATTGCTAAATGTCTCCTGATCATTGAGGACTACTACTCTGCCTCCTGGCTATGGAAACCAATACATTAGTAAGACTCTTTGGGGGTTAATTTCCTTGTTTGTAAAAGAGGCCCAGTAATACCTATCACACAGGATGGCTTTAACAACTAAAAGAAATCATGCATACAAGTACTCAGCAAATCTTACCATATTACTATTTTTATACCTATTTATTCCTACTCCCAATAAATAATAAGTTATTTATCTTGCTCTAATAAATGTCTTTCCTTATGTAGGCTACAATGATGAGCATCCTGCCTTTCTACAGCCATAAAGTTGAGCTTTTCAGTGCCTTATCAGGTCACACCTGCAACACACAAATTATCTCCAAATCCATTCCCTAGTTGCTTTCTCCTCTTAAAGAGCATGCCCTTTAAAGAGTGCATTAAGAGACTGTCTGCTCACCCATGGTTAATTTTACGGGTTGTTTATCTACAGTAGGATTTACTTGAGCCTATCTTGGCAAATGTAATGAAGCCTGGGTGTGCTTTCATGGGGGACTGTGAGGTGAGGTTAGTGAGAGCAGAGCAAAGTCTTAGGCTAGTTTTGGAAATGTCATTTCAGAATCACTTAAATTGGAAAAGTTCTAGACAGTTCTAAAAGAAGAGCTCCAGTAAACAAACCCATCACAACAAATAAGACAGAAAACCCACATCCGCTCTTTGGAGGCAGAGAACAGTGCAGCATTCGATGTGGATTCTATCTTGAAAACTATTAATAATGCGGTCTGCCAATTTTTCAATCCCCTCAAGGACTAGACAAGTACATTGTGCAGTAGACTATATCCATTGTGATATTAATTCATGTCTGTCTTCAGTGAAAAGATTTAAATGGATGGTAGGACTCTAGGAGGGATGGATAGAATTACCATCATTTTACAAATGAAAAAAGAGGTTTGGTAGCCTGTGCAAGGTCACACAGACAATAATTGATGGAGTCAAGATTTGAACTCAAGTCAGCTACCTTTGGATCCCAGCTCCTTTCATTAAACTGCACTGAAATAATTCAGCATTCTTGGAGTGCATTACCACCTGCCCCATGGTGAGAGATAGTGGGAAATGTAAGTGGGTTTTAACAGCATCAACACGTTTACAAAAGGAAAAGCCAAAAAAACCTGAGAAAAGTACGTTGAGTTAATGACAGGAAATACTATTAGCCCCTCCCTAGAGCAAGTGTTGATGAAGGAACACCAGCGAGAGCATATGCATCTGAACATTCAGGGAGGTTCATACACTCTCTTAGCGGATTTTTAAGCTACAAACCCTAACCTGCCAGGTGGGATGTATGCTATGAAAACTACCTCCTCCAACAGATGTACATCCAATGCAGCAGAGGATCCACCCAATGAGAGCAGATTCTGGCCCCAGAGACCCCTACGGTACAAACCTCTCCTTAGTTGGCTGATCATGGAGCAGACTAGGGATGTGTGAACCTCAGAAGAGTTTGTGATGACTACTTACTACTAGAATAGAAATTTTTCAGTATTTTAATGACTTGTCCAGTCATTCAACCCTGCTCCACACTTCTTATACATGTGGCCTTACGTGAATTACTTAATCCTTCCAAGCCTTCATTTATTTGTAAAACAATGACGTTAACAATGCTTACCACCCAAAATTGCTATAAGGATTAAATGAGATGCAAACAAAGTGCTATGCACTGTTCTTGACATATATTAGATGCACAACAACTATTAGTGCTCATTATTATTAAAGGAGAAACCTTGAAATGTCCAATGTATCAATTAATTTTGGTAAAAAATGAACTTGAGTCTCACATTATATGTGACAATTCCTAAGGTCAGACACCATGGCATAGTCTACACTCTCATTGAATCACACAGTCCAACCCTGGTAACTGAGTCAACTTGATCCCCTTTTGGCTCTATTCCAGGCACTGGTACTAATTTTGTCTCCAAATAAGACAAATAGGATGGGCTGTCTGTGAACAGGGTGTCTTATGGAGTCAGTCATGATTCGTTCTGTTTCTACCAGCAGCTGAGTCCCCCATTTGGCTTCTCAAGTTTTCAATTGCAAAGATCAACCTTCTCAGTAGCTAAACACAGAATCTTATGTGTCAGCCCTCAATGGCCAGGTTTCCTGTCCCTCGGTGCTGGTCACCAGCTCCCTAGCTGCTGATCCCTGGCTTTACCAGTGCTCACTGCCAATCTGATCAGAACCCAGCTTTTTCAAAGCTGAGTCTCAGGCAAATCTATTTCCCAGATCTTGCATCCTCAGGAGATCCTGGATTAAAAGGCTTAGGAATCCCACATATTCTTCCCTTGGACTTAGCTCCCCACGGTGGATTTTCTAAACCTCTCTATGTGAAAACCCTGGATATGCTCCTATCTGTGGTCCCTGTCATTTTTTGACCTAGACTCCAGGTAGTAAAGCAGGGTGGTTTATGAGCATAGTGTTGAAGTTACCCAAAGGAGAGTTCGAACCCCAGGTCTGCCACTTACTAAGGTTTTGAGTAATTTTTTATTCTTTTTGAACCAAATTATAAAATGGAGATTAAAAATACATACTTCTGAGAGTTGCTCTAAGAGGGGTAGGTTAAACTTGGTTCCATAGCTGGCACAGATAAGCATTCCACAGTCTTATTTTTGATGGAAAGCCGCACTCCCCCTCTACTGCAACTTGATGTCTGATCATTTTCTATTTATTTAAACTAGATCCTTAATAAAACTACCTGGAAATTACTAGAAAGTCTAGGCAGCTGCTCACACCAATACTTCCTGGCCTCTCAATCAAAATTGTCCAAAATCAAATTTGGATATACACTGTTTTTACTGTTTATGATTTCATTCCTTTGTGAGCCTCGAGTGTGCCAATGACTGGGCCATGTGAACAAGAATTTGCCCTCCGGAATTTGTAACCACCGGAGGTTACAGCCCGGTGGTCCCCAACCAGATTTTCAAAAATATTTGTTTATTTAGTTGGCTGTACCAGGTCTTAGTTGCAGCGTGTGGGATCTAGTTCCCTGACGAGAGATTGAACCCAGGTCCCCTGCACTGGGAGCGTTGAATCTTAGCTACCGTACCACCAGGGAAGTCCCCCTCACCCAGATTTAAGGAACCGTCTTTCATGGAAATCTCATTAATCCAGGATTATGTCTAGCACAATGCTTGTGAGATAATTCTTCTGTTAGTACTTGTCTACCTACATTTTCCAGTATTTTCAAGAGTATATTACACTTATCATTTAAAAATTCATTAAATTTGAAAAATACTGGCTGGCTTTCCAGGAAGTGCATGAAAGTCCTTTGTCAGCCCACCTTCTGCAGCAGGAAGTCCCGACCTTCCCGTTGCAGTAGCTGTGTCTCTTTTAGGTAAACTCCTGAGTGAACAGTCACTGCTGGCTCTTCATCTGCTGCCCAATATCTATTCTCTTCCTTCCAAAGACTTTGCCATTTTTCTAGGTCTGAACCACCCAGGATTCCAAAATAAATACTGTGTTTAAAATCCAACCCATTTCCTCTGGAAGTTTAGAACAGACACCAATTACTTTATCTGGATTCTTTAAACAAGAAAAAAAACTCCAGTTGCTACAGTCAATCTTTTCGAAAGGCAAAGCAACTTCTCTCTTTGGGAGTTGCTACGTATGATGCCACTCTGTTTTAAAGGGTCTGAGATAAGTCTTCAATTTTTTGAAGTTTAGAGATTAATAATACCTTTGGGGGTAAAAATGCTGAAAGGTAGGCAGGACTTGTCACAGGAAAAGAAAAGAATCTCTCCTGCTTTGCTGTGATTAGCTGCATAAATTGTAGTGCGAATTCCAGAGCTAAATGAATTAGTATGCATCCCACCCAGAGTTCTTTATTTGTTGAAGTAAAATGCTTACAATCTTTGCTTGGGGGAGAAAAAGAGAGTATGTCATTGAATGAATATGAATTAATCAGTACTTTATGGACAGAACCCATAATTTTAAAGCAGTGAAAAAAGGCAAGGCATTTATCAGGGTTCCACTCAGCAATCTCCCTCTGTCATTGCTAATAAATCTTTTATGAAATGGAGTTTTGCAATCTTTGCAGGAACATTCCCCCTCCCTCCAACCTTTCCTTGGAAGAAAAAAATAAGTTAGCATTCATCTCTAATATTTTCTCTTCCTTTCCCTATTTGAATTTCCTGTACACAGAAAATCTCTGAACCTTTTTGTTTTCAAAGCTTTTCCCCCAAATTTATAAGCTCAAGACCTCTTTCATCAGAAGAAATAATTCATATGAAACTTCTCCCAGGAGATTGGAGGCAAGAAGCTGAGTTTCAGGTGAGAAACACAATATTTTAGTAAGTATAATATCCTGGGCCTGCTAAACAATCAATGTTTATAGACAGAGTGACACAGTCTGTAGACTAAAGGAGTTTGGAGACAGTAATTAAAGGATACAACATTCTGGTTCTAATGCTTTATAATTTTCCTATAACTACTCATAGAAACAAGACTCTGCCGAATTATAAACAGCCTGCCAATAACCTCACGTTGTCCTGATTTAATTAGGATTTTATGCTCCTACTTGAAGGTTAGGTTCATTAGCTGTGAAATACGCCACTGGATGTCTGGATTAAGATTTTAAGAGAACCCTAAATATGGAGTGGCACGTAGCCAGTTTCTAGCCGCTTAAACTGTGCAAAGGGATGTGTGATCATTCTCCCTGAGGTTGGTAACTTTTTATTTTTAGCCACAAATCCACAGGCCATCTCTCTTGGTTAGGGATGGGGCCTGATGGCCGGTCGAAAGCTTAAAAAGGTACATGACTGAGAAACAAGTTGTTAAGAGGCTATAATGAAGGGTTGGCAAGAGGGGGGTAGGATGCCTGTAATGATTTTGCCATTAAGAGTGTGTTCCATTTTACAGCTTGGATTTATTTATAACAACAGGTGGTGGTATTTGTGGGGAATTGCTTGTTTTTTCATTTGAGAAGGGCAGCTCCATACATCTGTTAGAAGGCGAAACAAAACCTTTTCCAAACACCATTTTCCTCGCTTTCTGCATCACCATTAGGAAGCAAGAATTTGTAGCAAAAGGCCACCCTGCCATTATTTCTTCCTGATGACACTCATTTAGCAGCCATTAAAATGCAAATAGAACTATGATTTTTAGATCACAAAATTAACATTAACGGTTGGATGATTGATTAAAGGTCATGGCAACGGTATAACTTAATTTCTTAGATAATTGTGTTCAGTTTTCTGCAGACTGTTTGGGTTTCTGAATTAATTTGATCTGTTGTTGAACACTGACAGGTGCGGTAATTGGCAGAGCCTCCTTGGGGCTCATTTCTTCCCTTAAACCGCGCGCTCTTGTCTTCCTCGAAGTCCTTGTCTAAAACACAGAAGAGAGGTCCAAGCCAGCCAGCACACAACCAGTGGACTTGTAAGTCTGAGTGAGGTCACTGGAGAGGTTATTACAGACCTGGAAAGAGCCAAATAGAATTCCATTCCATGGTTAATGAGTTTTTCCCCTAAGAACTTCCTGCATTGGGCTCACGGGGGTATAGAATGACCCCTGGCCCTTCCCTGGGGCTCAGGCTAGTCTCTTCAGCACCCGGGTTGAAGGAGCCCATCTCGGACCCATTTGTCTTTAATGGAGGCAATAAGCCATAAAGAGAGGTAATAATAAATCACCAGCTTTTCATGTCACCTCTGTATGTGACAGTTCAGGCAGTGACCCAGTAAGCTGAGACCAGAAGTGGCCAGAGATTTGGTCCAGCTGCTCTGCTTCTCTCAAATGTCAAAACATCAAATATATATGGTGCTTACCTGGTAAGCTAAATGCCTTTGAACTCTGTATTGTAAAGTTAGGAAAGCACTGAGAAAATTTAGTTAAGCTGCTTGATTATTGTTGCTATTATTATTATCTCTTCAAGTACTTTCTTGAAGTACTTTCTTTCTGGGAATTTCATAGGACTTTGTTTTATCATGATGGATTCTATCCTGCAACCTTCTGTCCATCAGCTGCTTGATTCCAGCTCAAATCAAGCAACACCTCTCAATAGCCTAGTTATAGCTGATCTCAATGACGTTATCCTCGAAGTAAACAAATTCACCCTTAGTTCAAAACAACTTCACTTAAATGATAGCAAACCAATACACAATAAGGTCACAACCACATCTCATCAGGATTTAATTCAACATAAGCATTGACTCAACAAGTATACGTTGAGCATCTACTATATGCCAGACTCTATTGCAGGACTGAGGATATTCTAATAAAGAGGACAGATGATTCCTTCAGGATGTAACTCACAGCCTCTGACAAGACACAGGGAAATGAGGACAAGCGATGACTGACACTTAAAGGTAGGCTGAGCACTAAGAAAAGAAAAAGTCAAAGAGTGGTATTTGAGCTTATAGCAGGCTCTGTATTCCCAGTGCCTTTCGCAGTGGACACTAGGTCCTAAAGGCATATTTGTTGAAATCATCAATCTCTTCACTAATGAATCAACAAGAGGATATAAGGATGTAATTCTGGTAAGTTCTAGAAGAGCCTATGGAAGAAGTGGGACTTGCAGGCCACCACACCGGCTACCGTCGGTTCCTCAAACACACCATATTTCCCCTGCCCTGGGGCCTTTGTACATCCACTCTTACTGTGATATACTCCCTTACCTCCTATATGCCTAGTTAATGTTCGCTTATATTTCAGACCTCAGCCCAAAGGACTACAGGAAAGATGTCCCTGACTTCCCCTTCCCTTTCAACTAGGTCAGATCCAGAGCCTGGGTACAGAGGCCCAGCCAGGCACCCAGGTACAGGCTCCCACAGCTCCACCATGCCAACCCCCCACCACACACCCCCTGCGTGGCCCCATCACACAATCTGTGCTGATCTGGATGATTATTACATAAATGTCTCCCTCCCTCCCTGGACTCAAAGCTCCGTGGGGGATTAGCAATGTCTGTCTTGCACCATTGTGTCCATGGCAGTCTCTCACTAAATAGCTGTTGAATGCATAGATGAACTTGGGCACATTATGTGTCAGGTCTTTAAAAAAGGCAAGAATCTGAAGAGGCAAAGAAGAAGAGCAAACACAGGGGTGGAAAGAGTACAGAGTACGTCCCACGGGGCTGTGCAGGGTGGATGAAAAGCATTTCACCAGCTGTGCAACTGGGCTCAGACCACACCAAGCAGATGGTTCGAGGCTGGCACTCCCTGCCTGCGTTAACCCTTTTGCTCCTGGGTTGTAGAAGAGTGGGCAGGTCCCACAGGTGATCTGGGGCTAGCCTGTACGGGTGCCCTTCGGGGCAGCAGCTATCCACCAATATTTTAACAAGTCAAAGATTCAATCAGGGCACCGGCTGCCTGAGAGCAATCTCAGAAATAAAGAAGACCCAATGGGGGCCTATTCCTTTGTGGAATATATATATATATATTTGGAAGATAAACTAGATTACGAGAAGCCTTAAAATTCAGACATAGGCATTTGATCTTGAGTTCAGCAAACAACATAGGAAGTCACTGTAGATCCCTGAGAAGGAGAGCAAAGATGAAAGGCATACTTTTAGGAAGACTGATTACAAAGTTCAGGTCAGACACTGTGCTAGGTGCTAGAGAACTAAAGATGACACCCAGACATTAGGCTTTGCCAAAACAAAACTCCCCATTTTGTAATGCCCAAGGGAGGGTATGAATTTCCCCAGAAGTTAAAGTCTCCATTTTCGATTGCTAGGAGACTGGTTTGGGCTGTTTTCTCTTCTGGTATCTGAGCTCCCTAAGGAAATTCCTTACATCCTTAGTAATGAGTCTAGAAGTGTGAGTCACTCAGTTGTGTCCAACCCTTTGTGACCCCAAGGACTGGAGCCCACCAGGCTCCTCTCTCCATGGAATTCTTCAAGCAGGAATTCTGGAGCAGGTTGCCTTTTCCTTCTCCAGGGAATCTTCCTGATCCAAGGGTCAATCCCAGGTCTCTACCACTGCAGATGGATTCTTTATCATCTGAGCCACCAGGGAAGCCCAGTAATGAGTCTACACTTTGGTAAATGTTTTTTGAATGAATGAAATGAATGGCCTTCTTCAGAATAAAAATATCAAAATTAGCCCGCAAATCTGTGCTACTATGGAAATCCTCTTTCCCCTCCATCCTTCCTTAAACAAGTTTTCCCCAACTAAAGCTTGCCTTTCATCAGCTTTGCCAAAACCAAAGACAGCCTAAATCTCCTCCTTCTTTATCTGCAGTCTGCAGAGCCCCATTTCAGGATGTGATTGCCTGCACTCTTCTGAATCCAACCCAGTCCCCCTCTTGGCTAACACTAACTTGGTAAGCAGTATTTTATGAAGTTAACCAGGCTCATTACAGAGAACATATTTCCAAGAGAAGGGATGTTAATTTCTTCCTCATACAAAGACCAAAAGTCAATATCGTAAATCCAGGAAATCTCCCCTAAATGTCTCTCCCGTCATCATTCTTCCCTGCGCGCTGGGTAAATATACCGTTATGACAGGTTAGCTATATTTCTGCTCAGCAATGTAATATTGAGGTGACTGCAAGACAAGTCACGCTGCTGAAGTAAGGAGTATTGGCTGAGCTGTTACTCTTCAAGTTATTTTGTGACATTGGAATTCCATCAAATAGAGTTAAATGTACCTTTAACTTTTAAACAAGCCCCAGTTCTGAGCCTTAACCTGGATGATGACCTACAGATTCTCAACCTGAGTTAGAGGTGGATGAAAAGGAAGCAGTTTTCTAGGGCGTGTTTTCATGTCAATAGATTCATTTACTCAAATGTGTAATAAACACCAACTGCTCACACTTTATGAGAGATACATAAAAACGTGGGGACAGAGGAACCAATTTTGCAGGAATTTACAGTCTAAGTAAGCAAAGAGAGTTTAAACTAAGACTCAGTATTTTAATTTTAATACACACATACACATCAGACCCTAGTAAAAGTTTCTGCACAGAAGTGTGAAATCTCCAAGTGATGTTTTCCCTACCACCTTTTGAGAGTCCCTTAATCTCATACAATATCAGGGAGAGGAACACAGCTTCATTTTAGAAGTAAACAAGAATCTAATTTTAGAAATCCTCCAAGATGTTGACCTTTGTGTAGGGATCTGTCGGCCTAAGACTCAGGGTCTTGGATGGGTTATTATAAATTAAAATCTAATACTCCATCCTTCTATTTGGATCTATAAGGCCCCATTCAATCAGCAACGTCCAGTTTATGTGTGCAATTCAGCTCCATAAGGTAGACTGCAAAATCTGGTGACTTTAACATCTCAAGGGCATGGGCGAAATTAATTAAGGCATTGCCACTAAGTATTAGCCCTTCCTGAATCCTTCTTCCTAAGTTTATTTCTAATTATCTCCCATTGAGTCATGTCCCCACTGAGTCAAAATTTTTATTAGATTTTTAGGAACCTATCTCCTGACAGCTTCAAAGGATTTTTATATTTTAGCATAGTTGATTCCTTCTAATATGCTTCCATCTCTTAACTAAACTCTGTCCTGAATTATATTATAAAGCTATAGAGTGGAAAGAATCCTTTGAGGTCACCTACCCCTATTCCATCTGATTACAGACAAGGAAACTGAGGCATAAGGAAGTCTGGTATCTTGAGAAATATGAATAAGTTAATGTTGCAGAAACCTGATGTTACAAAGACCTACTATTAGATCCTATCAAGACCAAGTTAGAAATGGTCCTAGAATAAAGGCTTGCATATTTTGATTTTGAAGATATTCCATCAAAAGGTTATCCTATGCTCCAATCATCCTACATAAAGTCTTCCACATCAACAAGCCCAGCCCAGGCACTCAGAGCTTCCAACTGATCTTTTTCATGTCTGCTTCTCTAATGTGGAAAAATAGACAGGTGATCCCTATATATAGAAGCAAAGATTCCACCATAAGACAAATTAAAGCAAACTCAAAGCAAAACAGAAAAAAGGAAACTAGAGACAACAGAAAATCCAGAGAAACAGAAGAAAATCTCAAAAATTAGTATCCTCAGAGTGATATTTTATACATAAAACATGATACTATGAAAGGGAATTTCTTAAAGGACAAGAATGAGTTCTTAGATATTAAAACTATGCAAGAAAACTTAAAAACATAATAAAGAGTCTGGACAATCAAACTCAGAAGCCTCATAGAAAGGAAAACAAAAAATAAATCAAGGAAAAGTGGGCCAAAAATATTATGAGAATGGTAAGGAGATTCATTCAGAAAGTCTGCCATGCAACCAACAGGTACCCCAAGAATTCAGCAAACTAAGGAAAGGGAACTATCAGAGCATAAAACAAGAACATTTCTCAGGACTACCGGACAGAAGTCTGCCTGAAGGACCCTTCTGAGTGCCCAGTTCCACACTGCAGTGGTGTGGAATTCCAGAAGGCCAGGGATAACGAGGAGACCTAGAGAGCCTTTGAGAAGAGAAGGACAGTTTTCAACAACAGAGGACAGGCTTGACTTCTAGACATTGGGAATGAAAAATAGTGGAGCAAGTCCTTAAAAATCATGAGTGGATATTATGTGAAGCCTAGCATTCTATACTAAACAAATGATGAATCAAAAGAGAGGATAGAATATTGACTGATTCCCATCAACAAGGTCCAGAGCATGTGTCTCCTATGCATTATTTCTTAGAAAGTTACTAAAGGGTTTTCAGTAAATAGTACTGTTTTGTTTTATGCCTGAAGAAAATATGGCAAAATGTTAGGTTATAACTATGTGAGATTATAGGTATCTGGGTATTCACGGTATTTCTTTTCTCTAATCATTTGCTTGCAATTTTCATAACAGCACCCTAGTACCCTAATTGGCTCAGTAATCTATCCATAGTCAAAGTAATGTTAAAGTTGGTTACTGAATGAACTTAAAATTGTCATATAAAAATATGAACAGAAGGGAAAACAAGAGGCATGAGAACTCTAATGAAAAATAGATCTAAAATGTTGACAACTTTAAAACGAAGGGGAAAATGATAACTTTAGTCCTAAAAGGGACCTCAGAGAGCCCTCTTGCCTTCTTTCCACCATCTGAGGGCAAAGCAAGAAGACAGCCATCTAGTTAGGAGGTTTGGGGTGGACACATGCACACATGTATATTATTTAAAATGCACAGCAGCCAAGGACCTACAGAAGAGCGCACGGAACTCTGCTCAACATTACAGTGGTGGTCTGGATGGAGACAAGTTTGGGGGAGAATGGATACATGTACATGTATGGACAGTTTTGCTGTCCACCTGAAACTATCACAACATTGTTTGTTAATCGGCTGTACTCCAATATGAAAAAAAGTTTAAAAAAAAAGACAGCCATCTATGAACCTAGAAGTGGGCCCGCATCAGTCTTCAGATCTCGTTTCCTGGATCTCAGCCCCCAGAACTGTAAGAAATAAATATTTGTTGCTAAACCACCAAGTCTATGGTACTTTTTATGGCATCCCATACTAGACCAAGACACTTACCAACAAAACTGCAATTTTGTTCAGAGTAGCAGTGTACCCAGGCCAAGGTAATGAACCATAATGATTTGATGCCAGGGTCCTCTAAAACTAAGAGTGGCCCCATGACCCAGCTCTGACCGATGAGTCACAACAAAACTCTGCTCAGGGGCTTCCAGACAGTGTTTTACTTTCCTAATAAAAGAGTCAAACTTGGCCATTACCAAAACTGCCCCTTCAATCTTTCCTTGAGGGCACATATTATAATGCTTGGATTTCTGGCAGCCGTCATGTGACCACACAATAAGCATGAGAATGAAAAGTCAATATGCTGAGGGTGGAAGTGAAGAAGATACAGAGAGTTTGGATTCTTGATTGCATTATTAAACAACTAAACAAATGCCAGCAGCCACTTACCACCAGATTTCTTGTTATGCAAGAAAGTTAATTCCAATCGTTTAAGCCGATATTAGGTTTCTTTTGCTTGCAACTGAAAGCATTCCTAGCTGATACAAACTCATAGTTTCATTTAAGTCTCACAATAAATGAACTAGGTATTGTGCATTTTTGGCTTTATTACCCCATTTTCCATGCTGAAACTTGAATCACTTTTCTAAGGCTTCAGAGCTAGAGAATAATGCCATATTTTGAACCCAGGGATAATGTCAAAGCCCAAGGTTCTTCCTTTACTCCCTTTCTATTCACAGGATGGCCCTTGAACAAGCAGGATTGGCATCACCTGGGAGCTTGTTAGAGATCCAGAATCTCTGACCCTGTCTTACATCCACCAGCTCAAAATGTGAAGTTTAAAAAATCCACAAGTCTTGCTTAAATATACCCAGGAGGGAAATGAGAGCCACTGGTTGCAGCTTACAGGAGGCCAGATTTGATTTCAGGTCAAAGAAAATGAGAAGCTTTTAATAAGTAAAGCTATCAGGAAGGAAAGGATCTGCTTATAAAGTAGTGAGTTCCCCATCACTGGAGGTATTCAACATCAATGGAACACCCACTTGCTATGGAGATATGGGATCCTATGGAGATAACCTTGAGGCCTTTCCATTATGGTGAGCATTGCCATCAACCTTCCCAGTGCCTGAAACTTCACCATTATAGGCATCCCTAGACAATACAGTCTTATCTAGTAAATGTCATTTAAAGTCCTTGATATTGCACAGAGTAAAATCTGCAGTGCTCTGTGTGTGGGTAGGGATACGTAGGTAATGCTGGAAGATGGGAAGAAAAAGGTCTGGGCAGGGTGCTGGCCCCCTGCAGGCCAGCTCACATGAGGCAACCCAGCTGGGAGCAAGAGGAAGAATACAGGCAGAGCATCTGAACCTGGGGCAGCAGGTGGTGAAGGAAGGGACCTCAGGGCTGTGGCTATCAGTGGCCCAGGATGCAAAGTCTGCTGTTGCCTCTGCTCCAAGCGGATGCCACATGCTGTTGGGTTTGAGGTTTCCCTCAGCTTCCCCTGCAGTTGCATCATCCCTGCCTGAGCCCCTGGCAAAACCTGCAAACTGAAGCAGGCTTTGGAAACGTACACACGTAACCACATTCTCACCCTTTTGAATTTAATTCCACAGTATAATTAAATACATATATGCACACACGGCTATAACACGAGCTGTCAATTCAATGTGAAAATGTGCGTTAAACAAATCCAAGTGAGGAGCTACAATCTCTGAGCCTTAGGCTTGAGGAGGAGACACACACCAGACCCGCGAATAACATTTTGTGGGACACACTGCCACCCAGTGGCCAAAATGGAAATTGTCAAGACTTGGAAGCACAAAGTCAACAGTGCCTTTGGAGTCCTTGGATCTCCTAAGGCCTGGCAGTTCAGTTCAGTTCAGTTCAGTCACTCAGTCATGTCCGACTCTTTGTGACCCCATGGACTGCAGCACACCAGGCTTCCCTGTCCATCACCAACTCCCAGAGTTTACTCAAACTCATGTCCGTCGAGTCGGTGATGCCATCCAACCATCTCATCCTCTGTCCTCCCCTTCTCCTCCTGCCTTTAATCTTTCCCAGCATCAGGGTCTTTTCCAATGAGTCGGTTCTTCAAATCGGGTGGCCAAAGTATTGGAGTTTCAGCTACAGCATCAGTCTTTCCAATGAACATTCAGGACTGATTTCCTTTAGGATGGACTGGTTGGATCTCCTTGCAGTCCAAGAGACTCTCAAGAGTCTTCTCCAACACCACAGTTTAAAAGCATCAGTTGGCAAGTTCTCATAAATGTTTTGAACCAAATTATCCCCTCAGTCTCAAGAGTCTCAGGATGATGGCAGAAGCTCTGTTCAGGGAACACATGTCTGTGTTAAAATAGAATAAATATGTTTTTTTGAAGCCTGCATCAATTCAACAGAAAGCATGCCTCCCTTTCTCCCTTCCTTTCTTCTTTCCTCTTTCCCTCCCTCCCCCATTTATCTCTTATGTGATGAGTATGGTGTAGGCACATGGGATCCAAAGTTACCTCTGAAAGCTCACAGCCCGAAAGGGGCAGAGGCTTTAAACCCACCATCACTACACAATGTGGAAAGAGCTGGAATGACAGTAGAGTGTTCAAGGTGTGGTTGGACCTCAGGGAAGAGAGACTAATGGTGGCAGATAGGAATCTTGTTACTTCCATCTCAGCCTGTTTATTAAGGGTTTGAGTTCACATTTTGTTTGTATATGAAGATTTCTATACTTATGTGCTGAGTATTTATTTGTAAACTATCAGAAACAGGATTTATACTGGAGTCCTGGTAGACCACACGCAATCACCATTTGAGCCAAGGTACACACTGAAACCTGACTTTTTGAGATCTTTCCTGATAAAACTCTCTCCTTTTTCTTGACGCAAATTGCAGGTAGGATGTTTCCCTTTGGTCTAAAATATACTGTGCTTTCAGGGGTTCAGGAGTAGGTCATCAAACCCTGACCACCGTTCCAATATAACTCTCCTCACTTCTCCCTGTGGCATCTACACTTAGAGCCTTTCAAAAGCTACATAAAGCTTTTCAAATCTTTATCCCATCAAGGCCATCTAGAAAACTAGGTACCAATGACAAACTCCCAGGGAGAAATTTTGTTAAACCAGGTATGAATTCACACATGAGGATGATTTTTAAAGAAACAAATGCATGCTGAGGAGAAAGGAGGAGCAGGGGAGTCTTTGCTGAAAGGAGTATTTAAATTAAGATTTTCATTTATAGCACCAATGAGTCCAAAATGGAAACTATCACCACCATGAGAACAGGTTATATCTGTGCACAATATATTTACATTTAGTTTTCTTTTCTTAAAAGATTAATCTCTCTCTCACACACACACACACACCCCTTTGTCTACGATGAAAACTACTCTTACTTCAGGGAGTTCTCAGCTAACCCTCTCCATGAAGTTGTCACAGTTGGCCCCGCAGTCAGGCCAAAGTACCCTCCCCCTCCTGCAATGGACTGAATGTTTGCATCCCTCCAAACTTCCTATGCTAAAACTTTGATCCTAATGTGATGGGGGTAGGTGAGGCCTTTGGGAGATGATTAAATCATGAGGAGCCTTCATGAATGAAATTAGTGCCCTTAGAGGCCAGAGTGCTCGCTAGGAGACAGCAAGCTGTGGGGAGAAAGCAAGAAGACAGCTATCCACAAACCTAGAAGAGGGTCCTCACCAGAACCTAACCATGTTGGTGCCTAATGAGATTTTCAGACTCTAGAACTGTGAAAAATGAATCGTTGCTTAAGCCACTGAGTCTGCGGTCATTTCTAACAGCAGCCCACACTAAATAAGACCCTCCCTCTACTCCCCAGCACACTCTGCATAGTCATTGGGCATCTAACATTTTGGTTGCTTCACTATCCCATAAGCTTCCGGAGATCAGGAATGATGGGAAAAAACTAGTAATCACACTCCTCTGGAGTTCAGAGAATAATCAAGATGATTCTAGAAGATTAACAAGAGGGTCACAGCCTCATGGCTCTACCCCCTGCTCCCCACAACTAGAGAAAGTCAGCTGTCAACAATGAAGACCCAGTGCAGCCATAAGTAAATAAATAAATGATTATTTAATTGTTAATTTCAAAATGGCAAAGGCAGAACATTAACCCAAGCACAGGGCCCTTCTGAGCATCAGGGCCTGTGTAACTACATCAAGGTACACACCTATGAAGCCAGTCCTGCCTCTGCAACGGGCAGATTCCAATGAGAGAGAGGCCCTGGAGACTCCAGAGGGACAATCAGACTCCTCAAGCACAGAAGGTGCTCCAGGGGAGGGGTGAACCCGACTGCGGGTCTTCCCATCGTCTAACCTGCTGGAAAGTAGAATGAGAATTCCTTCCTTCTGCTCAACAGAAAATGAGTATTAGGGAAGAAATAAACTACCAGTAAGGAAACTCTTTTGAGAAAGAGCTAGGTAAAAGTTATGTATGTGCACACTGACATTTTACACACACTTTCTTTTTCTAATAATTCTAAAAATTATTAGCAGGGGTGAGGGTGGTTATGCCACATGGCACGGGAGCTTTTATTTCCCAGCCCAGAGATCAAACCCAACGTCCCCTGCATTAGAAGCACAGGTTCTTAACCACTGGACCACCAGGGAAGTCCCTTGCACAGACTTTCATGGGCTTCACAAACTTCTTTGAGTATTGCATCAGCCCCATAGGCTGCTATAGCAAAATACCATAGACAGGGTGGTTTACACAACAGACATGTATTCTTCACAGTTCTGCAGTCTGGGAAGTCCAAGATCAAGTGTCTGGTGAGAGTGTCTGACTCCAACTCTGTCTAGTGAGAGGCTGCTTCCAGGTTTGCAGAAGGCCTCCTTCTCATTGTGTTTTTTTATGACTAAGAGAGAAGGAGAGGGCAAGCTCTCTGGTGTCTCTTCTTACAAGGGTACTTATTCCTTCATGGGGGCCCCACTTCACGACCCCATCTAAATGCAATCCCCTCCCAAAGGCTCCACCCCCAAATACCATCACATTGAGGGGTTAGGGCTTCAACATATGAATTTGGCAGGGGAGACAAACATAGCAGATGTGTCTCTGCAAATCTGATGCCTTAAGCATAGAAGGGGACAGGAATGGGTACACACACATGTACATACATATGTATATAAACAAGTACATGCATAGGTATATATACTGTATACACACACACATATACACATACGGGAATGCCTGGTGGCTCAGCAGTAAAGAATCCACCTGCGATACAGGAGACATGGGTTCCAACCCAGGGTCAGGAAGATGCCCCAGAGAAGAAAATGGAAACCCACTCCAGTATTCTTGCCTGGAGAACTCCATGGACAGAGGAGCCTGGCAGGTTACAGTCCATGCTGTCTCAAGAGTTGGACATGACTTAGAGACTAAATCACCACCACCATACACACACACACACACATACACACACACACACACACACACACACACACCACCACACACACACACATACACACACACACACACACACACACACACACATATATATGCATAAGAGACCACCTCAAGGTCCCTTACAGCTCTCAAACTGATCTTCCTGAAACTTTCACACCAGCAGCGCTCCACCTGGCTCAGAATGAGCCAACTCATCCTCTCCCCCAGGTAAAGGTCAGACCGCATCTACTGTGCACCGGAATCTTCAGTCTCTGTCACCCATGGCTGTCAATCCAAAGGGCTAGATTTACATCCAGTGCAGTCTGGGCTCTCATTAACCTTGAATCACCTCCTCCTACGCAGAGCCATGACATTTAAAATCCTATCAAAGTTGTCTAAAACAACCATCAGATTGAACATTTGGGGGATAAAATAAATGACCCATGAGCCTAGGATGAGAAAGAAATAAAAGCAGGCCCTAAGGAAGTAAGGTCTCTAGTGAAAGCATCATTCACAACACATCACTCTATGTTGATCTGTTTGTGGTATACCTGGAATTGAGTGATAGTCATCAAATGGAGCCCTTTAAATGTAATTTTGGCTCAGAAGGCCACCTTGAAAATGCCGATCAATCGAAGTTTCCAAGAAAGCATATTGTAATTTTTAATTGGTTTCAATAGGTGTTAATACAAATTCTGAAGACTTTGGTTTTATTTTTTTTAATAAATGATGATTGATGTAGGCTATTGTAAAAGTGATCGATTTTCCAATAAGCTTATACTGCCTCAAATGTGTGTCTCTCCCCAGCCAGGCTAGTGGAATCACTTATACTTATTCACTGGTTGAAAACTGATTGAGAACCTACTATGTGTCAGATGATGTGATAGTATCTAGGAATACAAAGACAATAAAAACTAGCTTCTGTCTTAAAGGGCTTCCCAGAGCAGGCAGGAAACAATCATATGGGGATAAATGATGTGAAAGAAGCTTGTTCACAGTACAGGCTCTAGAAGGACTGAAAAGGGGCTGACAGAACCAGGAAGGAGACACTTTGATGGGATAGCATCCTGGGCAGAGGAAAAGGCAAGAGTAGAGACAGAGTGATCCAAATGTGAATGTGATCTGTGTGCATGCTCAGTCATGTCTGACTCTTTGTGATCTCAGGGACTGTAGCCCACCAGGCTCCTCTGTCCATGGGATTTTCCAGGCAAGAATACTGGAGTGGGTAGCCATTTGCTCCTGCAGAGGATCTTTCCAACTCAAGGATCCAACTGGAGTCTCCTGCATCTACTGCATTGGTAGGCAGATTCTTTACCACTGAGCCACCTGGACTGCAGTTTTCATGCTAAGTCACTTCAGTCATATCCAACTCTTTGCCACCCCATGGACTGTAACCTGCCAGGCTCCTCTGTCCACGGGATTCTCCAGGCAAGAATACCGGAGTGAATTGCCATGCCCTTCTCCAGGGGATCTTCTTGATCCAGGGATCGAACCTGGGTCTCCCGCATTGCAAGCAGAGTCTTTACCATCTGAGCCACCAAGGAATGCAGTTTAGGGAGCACTAAATGCACAGCAGCGTTCTATTGGAAAGATGAGTCTCAGTTCTACCACTTGCTAACCTCATAGCCTTGAATGGATCATCTGACTTTCAGAACTTCAGTTTCTTCATCTGTAAATTAGGGTAGCTATCCCTATTCAGATATGCTAAGAGGTTCTGATGAAAATTTATCTAAAAATTATTTGCAAACTTGGTGAGCTCTACAAATGTCAGTCGTGCTTATCTTTCATTATTAAGCCTATTACTTCTCTTTTCTCTTAATCATGAAAACGAAGACTCTCAGAAGGGGTGTCACAGGCCACCTGATTCAAGTCACTCAGATAAGAGAGCTGAAGCCCAGAGAGACGATCGCCAGCATCACCATCATCAACAGCAAAAGCTTCAGCATCAGCACCATGGTCGTCACTGTCACCCTTACCCTGGTTCTTTCCCAAGGGTTTAATTTACCTTGACTAATTTACAACAGCCCTACATGACCACTAGAATAATAACCTCCATCTGAAAGAGGAAGGCGCTGAGGCTTGTCTAGCAACCCATAGTTTAAAATGGCAAAGTCAGAATGCGAACCCAGGTCTGACCGGTGATCCACGCCTTCCACGTGAAGCTCTAGGGCCTCCACTTCTGTCCTTTCGTTCCTCCCTCCTCTCGCTTTTACTTTCTTCCTTGACACTTCTAAATACCCACCCTTTCAAGGAGATAGCTTTTCTAGGAGGAAGTGAAGGGAGGAAAAGAGTGACGCTGCAGACACGCCCCCCAGCTGCAAGGGTCTGAGCCCCGCGGCGCCTGTGGCCAGAAAAGCGCCACAGGGCACAGAAGCCTCCCCTCAGAATGAGAGCTCATGCAGGAAGCAGGAGCTGCATGGTGGGAGCTCCCAGTAAAAGGCAGGGGCAGCTGGCTGGGCAGAAATGTTCCTGACTCTTTACTTTGTAAAGGTGTGGCGCACGCTCAGAGCTGGCAGACGCAGGGGCGCAGAGTCACGCGCTCGCCCAGATGTCACGAGGCACTCAGGCCCCTTCTCTTCCACCCAGCTCTCTTCCTCCTCGCAGGTTATCTGCATCCTCCTAAGGCAATTCTTTTTATTTGTCCCACTGCGTTTTTACTTCTGGAGTGGAATCATTGCCTTCTTTCTTATTACAACGTAACAGGCAATTCTTGGGGTGTGAGGAGAATATTTAAATGCCTTTGCTGCCACAGTTAACTTTGGAAGACAAAGGGACACATGACCATCCCTTTATTAAAAGCAGGGTGTCCCAAGCATCAAGCTCAGGCACCTTTGCATGAATTTGTAAAGAAGTGTGGAACCACAGGAACACAAATCCGAGGAGAAAATAAAAACTATAATCTAAAAGGAATCAAGCTGTCTTGGTTTGGGCACTGGTATCCCAGAGGATAAGCTATACCTACAGGGAACTAGGTGCACGCCCCTAGGGGAAGACTGGAATCAGGCCTTGACTCTTCTAGGCGTCTACTTTAGAACCATTTGCAGATTTTAAGCCAGCTAATTTTAACATCTCATGAGAACAGTTCCTGGAGGGGCCCAGAGGCTGGCATTAAATAACTCCCAATAGCTATCTGTGGAAGGAAGGAGTGAATGAGGACATTGAAGGTCCTCGTAAAAATCTAAATATGTCTTGTAAGGCATATTTAGAAGGCATACAGGAAAGGCAGTCATGAGGCTACACTCTCCAAGAATTTGAAATTACCCTCTGAAAATGAAGTATGCAAGTGATAGTGAGAAAAGATGTATTCTGACCAAACTTGATTTGTGACCTAGGGAGAGAAATCATGTATATGCGACATGCCCATTCCAGTCAACTGGCTGTGTGTGGTCCCTGGAGTGCTGTGTAGAAGATTCTTGAGGCTTCATTTGAGCCCACTGGAAAAGAGAGCCATGATTAACTAGTAATGTCTGCCATGCACATCGAAGGAGGTTGATGGCAAGGAGAGCATACACTTGCCATCCATTTATTGACACATCCAAAACCTGTTAGTCAGCAGTGGGACTGATCAACCACAGAAGAGTGGATAAGGGGAGCCACTGAGACAGATGTAGACACTACCCAAGGGGGCCCTAGAGCAATATTTCTCTTACGTGGAAGGGCACAAAGCAGGCACATGTCATTTAGCACTCACCACCCTAGTGCTGATTCCAGGTTGACCAAACAGACTCTTATTTGCCTTCCCATGTAATGCCTCTGTTGTTGTTCAGTTGCCAAGTCATGCCCAATTCTTTGAGACCCCTTGGACTGCAGTGCACCAGGCTTCCCTGTCCTCCACTATCTCCCGGAGTTTGCTCAAGTTCATGTCCGTTGAGTTGGTGGTGCCATCCAACCATCTCATCCTGTGCCGCCCTCTACTCCTTTTGCCTTTAGGGAAATAATATTCTGGGTCAGGACACAGAGTCAAGTGGCAAGTTCCCTTGACACTTATAGTTCATGGTGGAGATTAAGAGGATGTCTTTCTGGTTTCATTAATCACTCTCTGCAGACTATGTTCATGGGTGCCCATCTCAGAAAGGTGAATCTACACAGAATAAATTAAATCATGGGTCATCATTGAGTGAACACTACCTCAAATCATCTCTCCTCCACAGAGGTCAGGGGTGGGGATGAAAGTTTCCAACCTCTAATCACACAGTGGGTCCTTCTGGAAACCAGCCTCCCCACCTCCTCAGGTATGGGTGAAAGAGGTTTGCTATGAATAACAAAAAACACCCCTTTAAGTTCTATCACACAGAAATTCCAAGGGCTTCAGGAGTAAGAGTTGTGTATCAGGACCTAGGGATAAAGACCAAATATATCTTTCTTGTTATATCATAGCATAATAGCATGCAGAGGTGCATGAATAATATGCAGAGTAGTATAGAAGCGTGTAATAGGTTTAAGCTATGCAAGGACGTCAGAGAAGGTTTGCCTAAAGCAGGAAGGAGAGCTGAGACCTAAACAGTAATAGGAATTATCCGATGCAAAAGTGTAAGAAAGTACGTTCCGTGAGGAAGGGAACAGCTGGGCAAAGTCTTTGTGGTAAGAGGAGCTAGGAACACAGGAAGGAAGATGGTACCAGATGCTGGAAAGGAAGGAAGGATCCAGATCCCATGGGATTTACAGGGCAAATGAAGGATGTTTTTCTTTACCCACATTGGGGAGAGAGAGTGACATGCTTACATGTGTGCTGCAGACAACCTCAGTGTGAAGGATAAATTATCACATCACATTCATGCATTCGCATTCCGGGGCTCTGCCAAGGACAGCCACAGGGAAGTTGGCAGAGCTCACCTTCAACAGCAGCCCCCAGACTCTTGATCATCTTTTCAAGATTGAATCATATTTTTATTATCACATATGTGTATGCTATGCACAAGAAAAGACACATTTCCCAAGAACACTTTGGAGAGAAACAACTTGGTTATATCCCTCACATACAGAGGCATAGAGGGGTTCATATTGGCTTTTTGTGTTTAATTTATTTTACAGGAAGAAATTTAAAAGTCTTTGGGATTGGAGGTTTCCTTTGAACTAACTTCAAACCACCAGACCTGCTAAGAAAGGTTCAGCCAAGCTTTGATAGGCCTCAGCACACACATAACATTACTTCTGCTTTGGACACGCAACGAGAAGAGAAAAAAAATAGCACTCTGCATCATGAGTCACTCCTTATTAAAAATAATTAGTGGAGATAGTGCATAAGTCACTTTTAAACCCATCCTTTTCTGTAATTATCGTCTTAAATACCTACCAAGACCAATTCACTGAACACATTTTTGGACATTTTAAGGAAAAATATCTTTTTACTTTATCCAACAAGAGCTTAAGCAAGAAAACTGTTTGCACTCAGGCCAAACAAAACATTAATTAAAGTGACTTGTTTTTCTTTGTTTTTAAGTCTCACTCTTTTTCATGCTAAAATTCTAACTGTCATGTTTTAGCTGAGAATTAAATGAATTGCTTTCCCAACATCACCACCCAAATTATCATTTCATTAGAGAATATGGAGAGATCCACAGCCACCATTAAATTCTTGTGGGATTTTATATACTTTTCTGGGGATAAAGCAGAAATTTTGCAGATTAAGGAGATTAAGACTGTGTACTTTATGGAATGTGTGTGTGCTTGGCTGTGTCCTACTCTTTGTGACCCTGTGGACTATAGATTGCCAGGCTCCTCTGTCTATGGAATTTTCCAGGCAAGGATACTGGAGTGGGTTGCCATATCCTCTTCCAAGGGATCTTCCTGCCCCAGGGATCAAACTCGCATCTCCTGCATCTCCTGCACTGCAGGAAGATTCTTGACCTCTGAGCCATCACGGAAATAGACTTTCTTTTAAAAAGCTAAACTCTTTACTTTTCATAAATTCTAACCAATACCAATAAAATCTGCTTTATGTTCACAGTCATTCTAATATGGCTCTGCTTCTTACCAACCATGACCTGAACAAATCACTTCACCTGTTTGGTTAGCTTACCTTTAAAATGGGAATAATAATTAAGATACGGTTTAAAGACAGCTTCAAAGCAAAAGGTGAAGCTATCAGGCCTGTGTTTCTAACGTATGCTGGAAATGCTCTGGTTATTTCAGAATCTCAGGGCATTAACCACTCTCTGTCCTTAGCACACTTTAGTCCTGCTGCCCTGAAAACACGAGCCACGGTTTTCATTGCTTTGAGCTTCAGAAAATGCTCACATCCACTCTGCCTGAACTTCCCCAACCTCCGTATCTTGAGGTGCTCACCCCCTACTCTGTGTTTTCATGACCTTCCCCCAGCTTATCACACTCTATTTTAATTACTTATTTATGTCCCTGGATCTCTCAACAAGGCATGTTGTCCCTTGGGGCAGGAAGAATGTCTTAGTCATCCATATATCCTTCGCCTCTTTCAGATTTTCTGACATTAGAAATGCGTTGACTAGAGGACATCCCTGGTGGCCCAGTGACTAGGACTCTGTGCTCCCAATGCAGAGGGCCTGGGTTCAATCCCTGATGAGGGAACTAGATCCCACGTACTGCAACTAAAGTGTTCGCATGCTGCAATGAAGATTGAAGATTCATGCATGCCGCAACTAAGACCCCACACAACCTACTACATTCATATATAAATACATAAATATCAATCAATAAATAAAGGAAACACGTTGACTAAAGAAATGAATGCATAACAATTTATTACAATATATAATAAATCTAGCAAAAATATGTAAGTTATAGGGAGACTAAAAGTTATTCCCACCATATATCAAGTTTCCTAACTACTGGTTTTGTCTCCATTCAAACATCATGGGCAATTTTAATTAATGATTGAACTTGCAAGGATGAGCTCTGCCTATAACCAAATCCATTCTATCTAAAGCCACCCTCTGCCTCTTTTATTTTTTCTTGCCCTTTGTTTCTTTCCATCCTGGAAATAATCACAATTCACAACAATTTCCTTTTGTTACTATTTTTTTTCGACAAGAAGTTCCTGATGGCAGGAATTTGTCTCTGTTGCCCACTGCTGAGGCATAGCTCCTGAAACACAGTAGATTTTTTTTTTTAATTTGTTCAGGAAATGAATGAAGCCAGAAAATGTGGAACAAACTATCATATGGAATCTCTGCATTCTTTCAGCAAGTTATGAAGTTTTCAAGATGATTAAGGAGAGTCATAATTTCAACTTTGTTGGGACCTAAAGAGGGCCCAGTAATAGCCCTCTTTTCCCCTTTCTGAGCCAGTTGAGAATTAATACAAAGGAGCTGACAGAATCAAAATTTTGCTTTTATTAACAATAGAGCTAAAATGTAAAAAATTGGCAAGTGACCCCACAGTACTAAACCTCAGAATCATACGAAGTCAATTCCTAATCTCTAGGCAGGCTCTGCTTAGGGGTGGGGGAGCCTCCCTTACAAAATTATGTCATAGGCTATAACAGCTGAATCTTGAGGACATTGTGCTAAGGGAAATAAGCCCATCACAAAAAGACAAGTACTGTTATATACAATGAGATAAAAATGAGGAAATCCTACCACTTGCAACAATGTGGATGGACTTTGAGGGCATTGTGCTGAGTGAAATAAGTCAGAGAAAGACAAATACTGTATGATCTCACTCATGGGTGGAATTTATAAACAAAACACAAGGACTTCCCTGGTGGTCCAGTGGTTAAGATATCACATTTCCACTGCAAGGGTCACGAGTTCAGTCCCTGGTAGGGGAACTAACATGCCACGTGCTGTGTGGCACAACCAAAAGAAGCAAAAGCAAAACACTAAAAAGCAAACACATAGAAAAAGAGATCAGATTTGTAGATAATAGAGGCGGGGTGGGGGGAGGGAGGGAAAGTTGGAACAAGGTGGCCAAAAGGTACAAACTCCCATTCATAAGTAAGTAAGTACTAGGGATGTAACATAGAACATGATGACTACAGCTAACACTGCTGTATTTTATGGAGGAAAGTAAAGAGAGTGTCGTTGTTTTCAGTTGCTAAGTCATGTCCGACTCTGTGTGATGTCATGAACTGCAGCATGCCTGGCCTCCCTATTAAGAGAGTCAATTCTATGAATTCTCATCACAAGGAGAAAATTTTTTTTCTTTTTTTCTTTCTTTCCTTTTTATTTTATCTATGTGAGAAGACAGATGTTTAACTGAATCTCTTGTGGTAAATATTTTATAACATATGTAAATCAAACCATCAGGCTACATGCCTTAAACCTATACAGTAATGTATGTCAACTATTTCTCAATAAGATGGGGGGAAAAGGAATTTTTTTAAATGACAAATACCATACGAGTCCTCTAGCTATATGAGGTACCTAGAATAATCAAAACCACAGAGAAAGATAGTCAAATGGTGGTTGCCAGAGGCTAAGCAGGAGGGGAAATGAAGAGTAACTGTTTAACAGGTGCAGAGTTTCAGCCTTACAAGTCGAATGAGCTTTGAAGATGGATGATGGTGATGGTTGTGCATGAATATATTTAAGATCACTGACCTGAACACTTAAGATATGGTTAAGATGGTTCAGTTCAGTTCAGTTGCTCAGTCATGTCCGACTCTGCGACCCCATGGACTGCAGAACGCTAGGCCCCCCTGTCCATCACCAACTCCCAGAGCCCACTCAAATTCATGTCCATCACATCGGTGATGCCATCCAACCATCTCATCCTCTATCGTCCCCTTCTCCTCCTGCCTTCAAACTTTCCCCAGCATCAGGATCTTTTCCAAGGAGTCAGTTCTTTGTATCAGGTGGACAAAGTATTGGAGTTTCAGCTTCACCATCAGTCCTTCCTATGAATATTCAGAACTGATTTCCTTTAGGATGGACAATTGGATCTTCTTGCAGTCCAAGGGACTCTCAAGAGTCTTCTCCATCACCACAGTTCAAAAGCATCAATTCTTCAGTGCTCACCTTTCTTTATAGCCCAACTCTCA